>NC_062194.1:7747578-7790078 GCF_912470025.1 Vespa velutina
TCATAGTTATCAACCAGATCATATTTACAAACCAAATTCACATGTTATATTTAATAAAAGATAATTGTTATCGATGAAAATATTTGAAATTCATAGAATATTAAAGACTATTATAGATATTAGAAAATGAATATGTAGTTATGTATAATAGTTTGAATTTAGAAAAAAACATTAACATTATAATTATCCACAATTTATCTTGGTTTTAATAACATTGAGGTGTGATTTAATTTAGATTTTATTTCGTTTATGTAAGTATAATTACTATTATATACTGTATAATGAGTCATTGTATACTTTGGTATTAGATTACCATGATAGATTAGATTTGTCAATAAAGACCGAAGGATTAAAGTATTATATATTATATATATATATATATATATATATATATATATATATATATATATATATATATATATATTGTTTTACGATTAGAAAAAAAAACTACAGAAAGAGAGGAAAACAAGAATTTATATATTTACAAAGAGAATTTAAATTTAAATAATTCAAATATTTATTTTAATATTTTTTTAATAATATAATTCAATATATTAAATATATAAAAATGTTATATATCAAAGAATAATTTAATAAATTTTATGATTTTTTATATATTATATTTTTTTTTTATTAAATATGTGTGTGTGTATATTTATTATAATTATTCTTTATAATACACCTGTTTCTCTCCTCTGTATTTTATCATAATTTATGAACTTTAATAAATTTCTTTTTACCTTTTCTGATAATATCAACATATATAACATATATCATATGTCATAATGTCTTAAAAAAAACATTAGATGAAATTGTAAGTAGATATCTTTATAAAAACATTTATAACTAATCAAAATGATCATGTCATTTTGTGACCTTTTTCCTAGGTAAAATGAAATATTAGAAAAATATTAATATTTAGAACGATCGAAGAATAGTTCCTATATTCATTGTTATCATTCAATGAAAATTTACTTTGTCTGTATTGAATGACCTTTAAGAATAACAATGACAGATGGAGGGAGAGAAGGAGAGGGAGAAAAAAAGAGATGGACTGAGAGAGAGAGAGAGTGAAAGAGAAGGACAGAGAGAGAGAGAGAGAGAGAGAGAGAGAGAGAGACAGAGAGAGAGACAGGAAGGGAGAGAGAGAGAAAGATAAAGAGGGAAAGAGAGAGGTAGGGAGGGAGAAAGAAAAAATTACGAATTTGATATCGATCCTTACTATAGGAAAATCGACCACAAAATTTGCTTTGTTAACTTATCTATACGTTGCTTGTTCGTAGCCGAGTTGTCTGTTCATAGAAAGAGATCCTGTCTGTATTCTCTGATTTATCTATGCTGTGCATTCTCTGTAGGAAGGCCGTACGTTGACATAGATGCATAGAATATTCTACTGGCTGCTTGAAAGTCAAACGAACTATATCGATTTTTTTATCGGTTATGTTACAATAAATTACAGTTCTGTTTCTTATAATATATGAAGATGCGAAAATACTTAAGAAAGAGAGAAATGATCGTCTCTATAAGTTAACGATCATGTTAAACCCTTTTTTAAACCCGACCTTATTTTTCCTTGGTTCTAAATAGACGTTATATAATATTAAACTTATAGTTCTTCTAAGTTACAATATATTGTTATAATTATACTATAATAAATTTAACTCATACTATAACTAATAGTATATAATATTAGGGAGACCGGAAAGTAATGTCGTTTCTGCGCATGTCGATATTTGATTGTGATTAAAAATAAAAACTTGTTAAAAATTTATTCGTTTGAATTTAATTTAAGAAAGCGACATTACTTTCCGATCCCCCTAATAGATATAATTATAATGTAATATCTATAATTTATACTTTAACTAATATTACATAATAAGTGTTATTATATTATAATATGTATAATATATATCTGGAAAAAATTTAATCAACGTTTAATATTTAAACTTAATTAATTCATTATTAATATAAATTAATTCTAATAATTTTGTGACGAAACAATAAAATAAAATTTCCAAAATTCATATATGAATATACACACATACACACATACACACACACACACACACATACACACACAAATATGTGTCCATAGAGGATTAAGTTAAAATATGAGTTAGGTTTTTTTTTTTATTATTTATATATAACAAATCGTAATAAGAAGAAAAAGTGAAGAACTATTGAAGACATCGATAATTTTATAAATCAATGATTTTTATTAATACAATAAAATGAACTTATTATTTGTACAGTAAAAAATTATCAGATCGTGACTGAAATTGTTTTTGATTCTTATTTTTATTTGTTTTATTTTTTTTCCGGATAAACAATCGATTTTGTTTATATCTATTGCAATAGGTTATAAAAAATCGAATAAAAAGAAACTTATTGATAAAGAGAAAAGGGATGATAAGTGAGTTTAAGAAAATGAAGTTATAGATCCGATCAGCTGGTATCGTACGATACTTTCGATTAAAATGGAGAGAAAGACTATTACGACCAGTTGATCGTTCCTTCGGTCTTATCGTCGAATGGTTCACTTTAAGGACCGATCGATATTCGGACTAGATTCAGGAGACGCCAAACGATACCTAGTATTCGTGACATTCGAGGCTCGTTGACAATGAGTACTTACATTTCTAACGATATGTCTCATCCTGGAAAAATGAAAGTTTCCTTCGAGAGATTATATGAAAGTAAATTTTATTATTATTATTATTAGACGGATTAAAGTAATAAGGTTGATTAATATACGAAACGAACGATCTAATAAATTCAAATGATTTTGTTTTTTCTTGAAAAAATTAATCAATTGTGGAAATGGCCTAACTATATATATATATATATATATATATATATATATATATATATATATATATATATATATATATATATATTTTTTTTTTTTTTTTTTTTTTTTTTTTAAGTAATTATTATTGCAACATAGATAAAACTAATATCAAATGAATATTTAACAAATTGAATTTTTTTCTAAATTTTTCGCTTAAACCCTATTTGTAGTTATTCAAAATAATCTCTTCGATTCTCGAAATCTATGTCGATGTTAGGTTTATTCAGCAGGTTTTCAATATGTGTCGCACATGTGAAGTAACGTCATCAACGAGTTTTGGATAAATAAGAAAATTCTTATCTGGTACGATCGTACGTTCCGTGAATATTGAAGCAGAAGCATGCATTCGCCGTATGTGTGCGAAAGACGTGCAACGAATTTACGAGTGTGTGAATACAATAGAAACACAGGTGCATCCACCTGATTGGAGTATCTTAATCAATTTTTTTCAATCATTTATCGCACCAAAGAGAACAAAATGTGATTTGAATATTACATGACATTACGAAGGATTAAATGACAATGTATAATAATTCTATCAGATTTTTTACGATGTTTCTTTTGCAGTTATAATCCTTGATCGATTCTGTCATGAAATTGCGACAAACGACATACTTCGAACTTTTCGAAGTCCTCAGATTAGTTTTTCTCATCAGCTTTTTCTCTCTTTCTCTCTCTCTCTCTATCTCTATCATTCTATGTCTTTTCTAATTAGATGTTCAAAAGGTAAAAGTGGGAAAGGATGACATGGAAAATCAAGAGATAAGGCACGTTCATTCTATCTTTACATGACCGTTTCGTGGCCATTTGCTCACGTTTGTAAGTGACACTAGCTACATATATTAACACTCGTTTATTTACATATGCACGTTTAATCCAGGTTTTTATCTCTTCTCCCCATCTGGTTACCACAACGTCGATTATAATACTTGTAAATTTTTTTTCTTCTTTTTTTTTTTTTTCTATCTTCCATATACCCATGTTAGTTTCTAATCGTCACTTTTATCTTTACCTTTCTTCCGTCCAACGTTTCGTTATCAGCCTTTTTCCCTCTGTTAAAATATTAATTTAAATATAAGTTATGTAACTGGTATACGTATTTGTATTCCTTTTTTTTTCTAAATCTTATTTCATTTTTTCTACCGTCATAAAATTCAATCTTTCTTCATAATATTCGAAGGTGTCAATGTTTTCTTCTTGCATTATATCTTTCAATCGATAAAAGTTTTGTTTGTTTTATTACGTATTACAATTATTTTTGTATATGAGAAATATTGTGTTTATAAAGAGTTCATTTATTTATGTTTATTAACACACTTATGTATAATGAATTTTCTACAGAAGTAAATGCATTGATACAAATCGTTTGTTTTAAGATATAGACGTTTAATTCAAAAGAATATATATATATATTTATACACACATACACATATTATCTAATGCCTTTTTTTAATTTGGTATTAATCATGCGATTAATTTGTTCTTTGTTGGAAGGACTTAATATTTTACCAAGCGTTATTACCGAAAATCAAAAAATACCGGTATTTATTTCGGGATTTTTTTTTTATTACAAACATAGTTAGTTATGTAAGATCGAAATATATTTTTCTTTTTGAATAACTTAAAACAATAAAAATGTATTTAATAAAAATCAGCTTATAAATTTAGATTTTTGTTAATTCTAATTATTTATATATCGTTTATTGTATATCCGATAAATTATATCTTAATGTGATTTAGTAGATACATATTTTGAAGACGAGAATGATCTTTCATTAATTTATGACATTAACTTATATTGATAATACTGCTAAAGCAATTTTAGTTGGCGAATATAATTCTGGAAAAATCATTTTTCCTTTATTCGAAAATTTTAAAATGATTCTCTTTAGACCGTCCTTAGGACAGATTGAAAATGAAGAACCACCCCTTAGTGACATTTGCAAAGATAGGTTCTGTCGTGATGAAATGTTTCATGACAATGCGTTATTGCTCGAGGGATTAGACGAAACTACAGAATTTTTTGATCATGAGAATGAGAAAATTTTTCCAACGGTTCCAAGAATAAATTTAATTCATTGTGTTTGTAAAAAGATGTACGTTGTAAAACGTACGTTATTGTAATGGTAGTTTTATCATAAAACATTTGAGTTCCTGGTTTTGATCGAACATTAAAAGTATACTTAATCAACTAACAAATTATATATTAATAATGGACGTAGAAAGGAATTATAACATTTCGACGATTGCAAACATCGTATTATTTTTTATATGCGATATCACACTATACATATTATCAAAAAAATACTGGTAATTATTTTGGTTAATATATTTGGTATTACAACGATTTCGACATTATATAGGTTTCGTTATAAATTTGTTAACACAATGTCGTAATGTCCTTATAAATATCTTGAAAATTGTAAGAAAATAAAATAGAAAAATCAAAAATAATTATTTGTAAATATCGGTTAAAAATATCGCGTTATTTTCGAATAACTGTACTACTCTCGCATTTCGGTTTCTATAACGGTAAAAGATATAATACCAATATTTCCTCTCTTTCTTTTTTTCTTTCTTTTTTATTTGCAGTAGAAGTCCCTGTTTGGCCGAGTTCTTATCTATAATTTTACACATATGTGATATCTCAAGAATATGTCCGGTCGAATTTTAGTACGGTCCTCTTAGGTGGACTCATTTCGAAGTTTTATCGCAAATCAAGGAAGTTGAAACAGAGACTTTGCTTGTCTTCTGTCTTGCTTCCATTCCTCTTTGTCCTATTATTCCTTTACCCCTTACCCTATCCAACTCACCCATCCATACCTGCGGACAAAATTTACGAGATTATAGTCGAACGAAGCTCGTCCCTTCGAGTAGCAAAAGACTACTTTTGGTCGTAATATCTTTTTGCTTTTCTTCGAACGAGCTCATCAATTCGGTAGGGTGCTTTTACGTTTCATGAAATCTTCAGTTTTTATTGAACAGAATATTTTCAGGGAGTTTGTATAATAAATGATAAATATTATTTATTTATTTATTTCTTTTATTTTCTTTTATTAATAAACGATCTTTTCTTTATTCAAGAACAAAACTACCGACAATTATTCAGACACGTAGATATGTAGATATTAACAAATTGATGATTATAATGAGGAAATATTTTGCATTTTGTATGTATTAATACTCGATTTGTATGTAGTAATAATCGATATAAAAATGAGAAGTATTTATTCCAATTGGTAATTTAAATTATAAAATATAAATAATTGACCATTTTATTTTTTTTCAGTTTTGTTCTTGTTATTGTTGTTGCTGTAATAATGATTATTGATTAACAAAAGACAATTAATAACTTAAAAATATTTGATATACAAAAAAATAGTTGACTATAAAATGTTTGTTCTGTATTTAAGTATATCTCATATACTATATATTAGATAAAAGCAGAACAAAAGAAAAAAAGGCATTTATAAAATTGTATGTTATATTTATTTAATATTACAGATAAATTTCTCATAATGTTTTGAGAAAATGTCCGATTAAAATAATTAATTTTATGTTAATTAATTTGTATTATTGATTAACGCATCATTTTGTTAATATCAATAGATTAATATCAATATAGAAACAAATTTTAAATATTAAACGATGTTTCAATGCATAATTTTCGTATAATTATATTATATACAAATATATAACGATTTATTCTTTTATCATTTTAATGTAAAGTATTATTTTAACATTTTCCTGATATTATCTAATATTATCGAATATCTTTTTAATATTATCTATTTCTAATATCCATTACATCTTATTAAATTTCAAGGTAAACACAAAAATGTCAGAGTTACAGAATAACGTCGGAAAATTTATTTTAATCACATATAACATATGTTCTACGTTATAGACTGAGCATTTACATATGTAATTACGTATTACACACACATATATACATATATACACGACGATTGTTATATCACAGGTTAGATGATTAAATTCACAAGTTTCCTTTTTTTTTGTTTTTCTTTTTTTTTCTTTTCTAGTTTTCCATGCGTGCCATAACTATGGACAATGGGTTTAACATTTAACATACAACCAGTCGCAGAAACGTTTGAAAGCAAACGAGTCGATGAAAGAAAATGAAGCGTTGAATTGACTCGAGACACCCTATATACATATGTATATATAGTACATATATAGAAACTCGGATAGGCCGTCGATATCGTACGACCTTGCGGCATCGACCACTCTCCCATTTTCCTCTTACCTTTCTGCACATGAACAACGGTATTCTTTCATTCGCGAAAATCTCTTTCTCTATTTTTCTCTTTTTTTTTCTTCCTTTCTTTCTTTCAATTATTCGAAATTCTCATCTCAAGAACGGTACGTTCCGATTATTTGTAAAAGAAAAAAATCTTGTACTTGTATCAAAGAGAATTATAATTTTTTATCTTTTTTCCAATAATTTATTCCATTATTAGCATGTATGTGCGTGCGTGTGTGTGTAAATTTGTCATTTATAGTATTGAAAAATAAACAATAGTTAATTATTAATTTTTAATTATTTTTATGGTTAATTATTATTTTTTAGTTAATTTTTCTTTTTTTAATTATTTTTATTGTTTATTTTTTATTTGTCAAAATGTATTGCAATACAGTTATATGTCGTCGATGCTATTTACATTTGACAAAATTTTTTTTCGTGTGTATATATATATACACACATACACACATATATACTCTACATGTATATGTATCTGTAGATATGCATACGTTTTTGTGAAAAAAAAGAAGATAAATATTAATTCCTACATTGCTAAATATTAGCTCGGTGTTAATTTTTTTTTTTCGATTGTATTTCTCTTATATATATATATATATATATATATATATATATATATATATATATATATATATATATATGTATATATGTATATATACATATATATTATATATACACATATGTATATATATATATCTATTTATAAAGTTCCAACAACTCGAATATTTATCTTTTAGTATTTCGAAAAAAGAAAAAAAAATTGAAGTATGTATCTTGAATACTCTCGTAGAGGAGTATTCGAAATTTTCTTTTTGCGAAAAATATTCATTTTTTTCTCTTTTTTGTTTCCTCCTCCTCACGAATTCTGCGTAACAATACGAAAACTTCAAATATTTCGAGCCGAACATATAAATTTTATCTTTTTAATACTTGTAATCAAAATTTTTTATCCTTTTGTTTTTATTTTTTTATTTTTTCTATCTCAATTTACAAGAGAACACTTTATTTAATGGCTACACGATCAGAAATAATATACCAAAAAAAGAAATATCGAGAAAGTAATGTTATTCTTAAGAAAAAAAAAAAAGAAAAAAAACGAGATGCCTTTTTCAACTATTCCATACATAAAGTCTAACAATAAAATAAAAAAATAAAAAAGAATAAAGAGACAAACAGAAAAAAAATCAAACCAGAAATAAAGTATATCAAAGAGAAGATATATACTAAAAAAAATAACGTAATAAATAGTCAAGTAATTTAAGAGTACATCGACGAAAATGAAATAAAGAGATTCGATATATTTTATCGAATTAGTCATAATCAAACGGATAAGTCAAAAAAATAACTAAGAAATAAAAAAAAAAAATTAACCATAAGTTATATATTAAATATGAGTCAAGTAATTGATGCGTATTATTTCGATAAAAATAAAACGAAATAATTCGGGATATTTATAATCAATCCAATCAAAATCCAATAGATAAATTAGAAAAAAATGATGACATTATGTATAACAAAGAAAAAGAAAAAAGAAAAAACAAAGAAGATAACGTAATAAATGATATAGCCAAATAATTAAAACGTAGGATAGATACATATTTCGAACGAAAAATGATACGAAATTAATTTGACATATATATATATATATAATATCTCGAATTGATTATGTGAGGTGATAAACGAAAATATGTTTCTTTGTGAACAAAGGAATAAATCTTTATTTGTTAATTAATAATTATTTGTTATTTACAATCTTACCTGTGAACAAAGAAACGACAATTTACGTTTATTATTCACACTACTTAAATTTTATTTAATATATATTATCTTTTATAAATTTCTTTATACACTTTCGTGCTACTTCTCTCGTCTAAGTTCTATTTCCTATTGCCCGTTTCTCTTCCAAATCTTAACGGCTCGATTTGTAGGTAACAAAAGAATTTATTGATAACAAAAGACAATGGAAGGGCGGGACATGAGAAGCGCGGCAAATCTACCTGAAGAAAATATACTTTCTTTACATATATTTCAAAAAACGAGGTAATTTCTAATGGGGTATAAATTTGAGAAATTAAATAAAATCAAAGAAAAAAAAAAACAAAGGAAAAAAAAGAAGAAAAAAAGAAGGGAAAAAAAGAAGAAAAGAAGAAGAAAAAGAAGGAGAAGAAAAAAGTAGGTAAATAAGAATTTAGACAAAATAAATAGGAAAAAAGAACTTCTCTTACGAGCTAACAACATTTGCCAATATACGTTTAATGCTAACAAGAATACGCGTACAAAGTGAAAGACAGAGATATACATTCGGCTAAAGAGTAAAGAGATAGATAGATAGAAAGACAGACAAAAAGAGAGAGAGAGAGAGAGAGAGAGAGAGAGAGAGAGAGAGAGAGAGAGTGAGAGAGAGAGAGAGAGAGAGAGAGAGGAGAAAGAGTTGACTACAATACCTCGTATGTATGTATACATGGGTACGTGTGTGCGCGCTCGCGCGCACTAGATATCGCAAGAGGATGAAGTATCTACGTCGTCGGGGTGGTTACGGTGCCGACGAGGGTGGCTAGATGGCGACATCGAGGGGAGGCTCGTACGGATACGAGGGAGGTTGAGAGGTAGAGAAGTTGGGTGAAAGAGGAGAAGAGGTGGTGGTGGGTCGAGAGGGTGCGCGCTTCCGTTCAACTATGAACATCGGTGAAACGTCAGTTACCTCGCGACGATCCCTCCGTGAGGGTTTAATACGTTCGAGTTATTTCGTGTTACCACAATAACCGGACTTTGTTCTACTCGTTCCTGCAATTTCATTCTCGAGTACGTTTTCTATCTTTCTCTCTCTCTCTCTCTCTCTCTCTCTCTCTCTCTCTCTCTCTGTCTGTCTGTCTGTCTGTCTGTCTGTCTGTCTGTCTGTCTCTTTAATCATCTCTATCTCTTTCTGTCTTTTTATAATTTATCTTTAACTTTTTCTCTATTTATAATTTATCTTTATCTTCATTTCTATCCCTCTCTTTCTCTCTCTCTCTCTCTCTCTCTCTCTCTCTCTCTTTCTTTCTTTCTTTTTTTTCTTTATTTTTATCCTTATCCTTTTCTTTCCGTCTTGATCTCTTGCTCTTGATCTTTGTTTGTCTCTCTTTATCTTTATCTTTACTACTAACTCTTCCTCTCTCTCTCTCTCTCCCTCTCTCTCTCTCTCTCTCTCTCTCTCTCTCTCGTCTCAGAAACATCATTTATATTCGATTTCTTTTTTTCATAATTTCTCCACTTCTTTCAATCTAATATATTTCTCCGTTAAATCCCATTGAATTTCCGTGAAATCTTTTTATTTATTTTATGTTTTAAGTTACGGAACATCATCATTCAACGGAATCGTATGTTTATTTTTCCTTCAGAATAATTCGTATACATAACGATAGTGCTTCTCGGTAAGTGTCCGACGATCAAAAGAAAAGGGAAACGTCATATCTCTTTTCTTCAGTGTCACGATGTGTGTGTTGTTAACGTTGTTATTATTGTTGTTGACATTGATGTTAATGTTGTCTATTTTGTGTGATTGTGTGATTCCGACGACGATGTGACGTTTTTTCTCTTTTTCTATTTCTCTCTCTTTCTCCCTCTTTCTCTTTCTCTCATTATCTCTTTGTCTCTCTCTCTCTCTGTCTCTCTCTTTCTCTCTTTGTTTTTCCAATATTAAATCGTTTTATCGTAATCGTAGTCGATAGAGAATGATGACCGTCGTTTAAAATGATGCTTCTTCATCGATTTTGAGAATTCGTATAATCGAGACTATCATGCTAGTTAGAATTTAAGATGTTGATTCTGAGCTGATAACTTTGTTATTAACTTGATTAGATCGTGAGGCTATTTCTGAAGAGTACGACTAATTATACGACATTCCAAGATTTATATTGATTGGTATGGGTTTTTTTTTCTTTTTTCTTCTTTTCTTTTTTGTTGAAATTAATGTTACTTGCATAATGAAATCGATGATATCTTAATTTGTTGTTATAGTAACGATATCTTCGTAGATTTCTTTTTTTTTTTTTTTTTTCATTTAACTTGAGGATATATAATTGACGATAAGTTCAATAATTAAAAGATAATTTAAATGTATAAATGATTATATGTGTGTGCGTGCGTGTGTGTGCGTATGTGTGTATGTACGTATGTTTGTATGTACGTATGTTTGTATGTATGTATGTGTTGTTAATTGGACGAACTCTTAAATATATTTAATTATATATTACACATTAAGATAAAGATACATGGAACACATTTTTTTCGATTAATCGAATGATCGCTTCTCTCTTTCTCTCTCTTCGCTCTTAATTTCTTTTTGTAATCCCGATTATCTTATAACGCGTGTTGCATATATAATTCGTGTTTGTTAAAGGTGATTATTTAGATGTACCTCGATTAAATAAACATTAACTTACGGTACGATGGTCGGTACGATAAAAACGATTTCCACGTCGCACTGCTACCAATTATGACGTCTGTGATAATCATCGTCGTTTCCACGAGGGAGAGTATGCCCTTATTAACTTGTGTAAAACGTCGAGATTATTTAAGTTTAACATACTCACATGTTTGGGTATTTCCGTTTCTAACATTCGCCTAAAGGATAGAATATAATAGTTTCTTTTTTTTGTCTTTTTTTCTTTGCCTCAAGTCATCGGATCATAAATCTTACAAATAATGTTTCGTTTTCTCTCTCTCTCTCTCTCTTTCTCTCTCTCTCTCTTTCTCTCTTTTTCTCTATCTATCTATCTATCTTTTATAATTTTCTAATTTACGTTGGAGATTAGCGCCAAGTGCACATTTCTATCGAATTATCTCTATACTCGGCTCGCTATTGTGCCTTCAATCTTCCTAATGGTTCGTTTAATGCAAGTTTCATACTAACGATGTAAGTTTCATTGGAATTAACACAAGGAACGTCTAAATGTTTTGTTTCTAATGGGACTTATGTATCTTGAATCTATATAGATTTGATTTGGATGTTGTGTTGCTTTATAAAATAAAAAGCAGAAAAAAATTATAAAAAGAAAATAATAAAAATATAAATTGTTTAAAATCTATATAAAAAGAAAATAATAAAAATATAAAGTGTTAAAAATTTATCGATTTTGATTTCTTTTTCTTTTTTATTTAAAATTGCATTCCATTCGTTCATTTATTGCTTAGATACTTTTTTTTTTAAAGAATTCTTTGAGAGAAAGAGAGAGGGAAAGAATGAGAAATAAAGATAGATAAAGAGAAAGGAAAAGAGAGAGAGAGAAAGAGAGAGAGAGAGAGAGAGAGAGAGAGGAAATGTTGTTACATAAATTATACTATGTTTGCATAGTGTTGGATTTTTGTCACGTAGAAAAATGTATATGAGAAAGAAGAAGTTTTATACCTAGATCCTGGGAATTATTATATCAGATGTATTGTTATTGTCACGAGTTCTATCTTTTTGAACGGTAACTTTGAAAAACTTACTATTCGAAAATAGAGTTTGTTTTCTTCTTTATTTCTTTATCGCAAAGATATGAAATTGTGAGTCGAACGTGCCGATGGTCTAAAAAGAACGTGTCTTTCATGTACACGTACGAACACGTAAATATATAGATAATAATGTAAGAAAGAGTTAGGTGAAATCGATAGAATTCATATACATATATATCATACGATCATATTTTATTCATATCTGAAAATGATATACAATTATATATAATTATATGTGAACTAAAGAAAAATGAGTAAGTAGATTTATTAAAGTGTTTGTATCATGGGATGACAATATTATTTTTTCATAAAATTTTCAAATGTTAATAATAATAATACAATAATAGATAATAGATATATAGATTTATTAATACTTTCCATCATGAAATGTATGTAAAAAAATAAATTTAATTTTATATATATATATATATATATATATATATATATATATATATATATATATATATATATATCTGATCTGATATTTCGTTCAATTAATAAAATGAATCAGTAGAATATAATATTATTGAAAAATTGCTTTGAAAGAGATATGGTTGGGGAGACTTAAGCATATAACTAATGTATTTCGATATTTCATATTTCTATATGTACTTACGTGCATATACGTATATGTAAGATAAAAAATAAAAAAGATTAAATCAAAGTTCATCGAGATCAAATTTAAGAAAATATTATAGAATTATAGTAAAAATGATTGATATACTTATATAATTTATGTAGGAATTAATAATTTATGCGTCGTAAACTTGTAAATAAAAAAAAATAAATTCTTATTCGCGATGAATATTTTATATAGAAAAAGGAAAGAGATAAAAACAATCTCATTCAAAAAGAATGATTTACGTCGATCGGTATGAGATAAGAAAAGATATAAATCAAACGTCCGTAATTATTCCGTTCGATAGTTTATTTTTTTTTTTATTTTTTCCTTCTTCCTACCTCCATCTCTCTTCAGCCAATGTAAAGAAAAAGAATAAATACTTATAAGCGATATAAGGAATCAAAAGTAATCGTCGGATTTTTAATCTCATCGACATTTGCCAATTCGTGTCGTATTCTTGTATTTGAGAATTATAGAAAAGGAAAATATAAATTCGATTTCAATTAGATCGAACTTAAATCAACCAAGAAGGAATAGTTGTTGCTCTTAAAAAAATTTGTTCCTAGAGAGCGTGTTCACATAAATTTAATCCTCGCTGGATATCTACAACGTTAAGCTGACTTTTATTCGATTACAAACGATTCGATTCGATTCGATTCGATTTGTGTGAAATTCGAAATCAAATTGATCAAAGTGAAATCCGAAGACGAAATCGTTTTTATCATTTTTATCAATCGATATCACACGTCACGTGTGTATAGATGCACGTTCTTGTCAATGATATTTTTATTTTCCTTTTTTACTATACTTTTTTGTTTTTGATTTTGTTTTTGTTTTCTATTCCACAGTACTTTTTATCTTTATCTCGACGACTTTTATTAATAATCTTCCATAGATATAACCCATTCAGATTTGTTATTTTATTTTTTGTGAAAACAAAATCACGAACGATACAGCCGAAACGTTATCGAAATAAAAATATCGAAAAGAATTTTCGTATCGGATTCGTTAAAATTTCTTCTTTCTCTCTCTCTCTCTCTCTCTCTCTCTTTCTCTCTCTTTCTCTTTCTCTTTCTTTTACTTTTTTTCTCTTTCTATTCTCTTTCAGAAAAATAAACGTTCGTGTACGCACGAGAAGTTTAGTTATATTTTTGTTCCAACTTTTATCTTATTATCGCCGGATGTTGAAAGTTGAAACCCGTATAACCTACGTTTGTTCAGCTTCGTAACGAAAGAACGGCCATGTATGTATGTATGTAGAGATTTATTTCGGAAAGCTGGTATTTACGTAGCCATTTGCATCCGTTCGCGATTCTAAAATAATCCATAACGCGGCGATTCGATTTGCAACGAATTGAGAGATCGAACGACTCCCACAGCGACGTTTAAATATTTTCTTGATCGGAGATATTTCGAATATCGTTATTCAATTCTTCATGCGATGATATGATCGGAAGAGTAATGAAAAAAAAAAAAAAAAAAAAAAAAGAAAATGAAAAGAAAAATAAAAGAGAAGAAAAAATATCCTAATCATTGAAAAAAATGAGATATTAATAGTTAATATTTATTATTAATAAAAAATACGAAAGTTTATATAGTATATAATATATATATATATATATATATATATATATATATATATATATATATGTATAATGATCAACAATAATTATAAATATTTTGGAATAAACATTTTGAAAATAAATAATTAATTTCTTGTTGTTCAAAATTAATGCAGATTGAATCGAAATTATTTATTTGAATTTCGATATGCCAAAGTTAAAAGTATAATAATAATTCGTTTGTATTATTGAAATTTTAAAATAAATAATGCCGATATTACTTATTTACATATAAAATATTGAAAATGTCGACAATACTTATTGATATACCAAATACTGTAACTACATCGGAATTCTCGGTAAAAAATAATGAAAATTATGTTATTATATATATATATGATCAACGCAATATTATACTATCTCAATTTTGATGAAAAAATATCACCGTTGTTTATGTAATTATAAAATATAAAAAATTTTAACATTACATAAATTTTATCCAATATATTATGCCATTGGTAAATATTATTGAAAAATTTTCATTAGAAAATACCATTGTTACTTATGTAGCTATAAAATACAAATAATTCTGGTATTATTAATTAACCAAACCAATATAATAATATTGAAATTTTCATAAAAAAAAAAAAAAAAGGAAAAGAAAAATAATGCATCGTTTATGTAGCAATAAAATACAGATAATTCTGATATTAATTAAGTATTCGGATACTATATGAATGTTATATATTATTAAAAATGTTATCGTTATATGTTACTAATATAACATTATTTATATATTTATACAGTACAAAAACATTCTTACATTGATACTTACATTTAGTATTATACTATCGGCATACATCTGCTATTCAAATTTTTATATATATATAAAAAAGAAAAAATGAAGTACAAAAATAAAGTATTATTTATGCATTTATAATACAAAAAAGAAAAACACAAAAAATTCCGATATTATTTTTTATCGATGTCAATGTCAGCCATTAGGTATATTTCAATCAAATTATCGTATCACTGACAGATTACGAGACCAATCTTGAAAAGATCGAGAAGAAACGGAACCCCTTGATAACTCGTCGTTCGTTGTTGAGAATGAAAGAGAGAAAAAAGAGAGAGAGACAGAGAGAGAGAGAGAGAGAGAGAGAGAGAAATATATACATATATACATCTATAATCGAGAGAGAAGAACGACCTGTATGTCGATGGAAACAGCCAGTTGATGCTGTCGAAGAGATTGAGGATGGTGAGGATGAGGGTGAGGATGAGAGTGAAAGAGAGGGAAAGTAGGAAGCTGGAGAAAGGAGAAGAGAAGCTTTATCGCTTTTCAATCCACCGCGGGTTAAGTGCGTTGGGAAAGCGCTCTCTCTCTCTCTCTCTCTCTCTCTCTCTCTCTCTCTCTCTCTCTCTCTCTCTCTTCTCGAATGCTCTCAGCCGTTGGATTTCTGCCAACGCTGGGGATAATAACCTTCACCTTCGTGTGCCCGAGCTCGAGCCCAAGCCCAAGCCTCGACCCGAGCACTTTGCATTAACGTCGAATTAAAACGATCGTTCGTCTCCTTTTCCTTTTTCCTCTTTCCTCTTACCTTTTACCTACCTACTCTATCTATCTTAGCCGACTCTTTACCCCTCAGCCTATGTCTTAAACCCTCAATACGCTTCCCTTGGCCTTTCTATCTGTTTCTTTCTTTTCACTTTTCAAAACTTCTCGACGGCATTATCATCGAATTTTCCTTTTAAGCGGGTTTGCACGTAGATAGTTAAAAAAGAAAAAAGAAAAGGAAAGAAAATAAAAATCGATTTTAAAAAAAAAAAAAAAAAAAAAAAAAGAAAATATTTTTATTCGACGATATTATTCGTTTCATTTAAGTATGTTCCCGTAAAATTTCATGAAACAATTTCCTTCTTCCCGTTCAATCTCTTTTCCTCGCACATTGAAAACAAAGAAAAAAAAAGAAAAAAGAATGGAAAAAGAACAAATTTACGAAGTTAAAGCCGTTTGAGATTGGTCCTAACGAGTTTGAGATTACATGTCTATGTAATAAGGGAAAGATTTTTTTTTTTTTTTTTTTAAAGAGATAGTTTTCTTTTTTTTTTTTATCTTTAATGCCATAACATATCGTTATAGAGAGGATTACATAAATTACAAATTATTTTGAAATATTTTTATATAATTTTTTTTTTCTTTATGTTTTTTTTTTTTTTATATGTTTAAATAAAACGATAAAATGATCGACTTTTTTTTCAATTATCAAAAGTAATATAATATTGAGGATTTAACGTACTCTAACGAGCTATTGAGATTTGAAAAATAATAGAAATCAAAGTCCATTGATGATCGTATAAAGTCTTCTTTCGAAATCCGTCCATTGTGTTCGAGTTAATGGATTTTTATTCGCATCCGTTAAAATTGTTCGACGACGCGAATTCTCGTGCGCTCGTTCGGGGTGATTCGTTTACTCGATTATCGCGATTAACGTCGTTACGCTTACGCGCGGATTAACCCTCCTCCAACCCCGCTCCTTTCAAAATTTCCTGTCATCATGATTTACGCGTGTACGACAATGTTCACAAAAAGTTTTCGACAAAATCGTATTTCTCTTTGCATACTTGCATCGGTATTTTCTTCGTTTTTTGTATTTGTCGTTTTTTTTTTTTCCCTATTTAAATATCAACATTATGTTTTGCTATCATAACAAATACTTTACCAAGGGAAAGAAATTTTATCGTAGGAAAAATATTAATAATAAAAGAAAAGTAATATTAATAATAATAATAATAAAAATAATCATAAAATAATAATATAAATATAATAATAATAGTGCGAGTGTGTAAGATATAATAATCAATTGTAGATAAAGTTGCATAAGTATTTCTTCTATTAACGTTAATATCTATGCGTTTTATTATTCATGATAAGTTTAGAAGAGACAAAAAACGTAACTACGAAGACACATAACAAGAATTTCGTTTATATTTCCATTCATTTTTTTTTCTTTTTTATTTAATTTATGTAAAATGAATATTATAGTAGTAATAATAATACAATATTAATATCAGTATTAATATTATATTGATATTTAATGAATACAAAAAATTATTACAGTAAAAAATGTTATATTTAAAGTTATAACATTAATATTATAATATTATATAACAAAATACTTATAATATTACTATGATATTTTAGGAACATTATTTATTTAATATAAATATTCCTTTAATATAAATATTTTATATTTTATTTCAATTGTATAACATGTATATAACATGTATATAATGTTAATACTGTATTAGATAAAAATCAATTAGAATTTATATATTTTTTCTAAGTATTTAATTAACTTTCTGTTCTCTTGCGGATGAGTAGGTATTAATAAAAAAAGAAAAAAGACGACATTTCGAAAAATTCATATGGAATAATCTTTTTGTAATATTCACTCTCAATAATTTTACATTACATAAATTTTATCTTTATGGTCACATGATTACGCTGAAAATATATTAATAATAAAAAAAAAAGAAAGAGAGAGTGAGAGAGAGAGAGAGAGAGAGAGAGAGAGAGAGAGAGAGAGAGAGAGAGAAAGAGAGAAAGAGAAAGAGAAATCATTAGCTTTAATCAATCTCGACGAGCATCGTAATTATAATTTTTCTTTGGAAAAAAAAAGATTAACAAAACCGTAATACCTTTTAGCCAGGATAAAAGGTGAAAGGTCTATTTTGGAAAATGTTCGTTGTTCGTTAATGGAGCATCGGTAGGAGTTGGGGATGAGAGAGTCTGTGGAAGGAAAGAGGTGGGAGGACAAGAACAAAATGATTAAAATATTTCTTCTCGCTCGGAGATAAACGAATGACAATGCGGAAGATCATTTGTCAATATCCAATGACGCTTAGGCTCGTGATTAATTCTATGCAGATGTTTCCACGAACGAAAATGAAAAGTACAAAATTCCCCCTAGATTACCAGCTATTTATCATGGATTATTGTAAATGGATTATCGAATCTATTTTTCATTCGCAAAAATTATCCTTTTTTTTCTTTTTTTTTTTTTTTCCCAAGTGTCCGTGAAGAACGTTATTTATCTA
This sequence comes from Vespa velutina, assembly GCF_912470025.1. Classification (NCBI taxonomy): domain Eukaryota; kingdom Metazoa; phylum Arthropoda; class Insecta; order Hymenoptera; family Vespidae; genus Vespa; species Vespa velutina. The sequence goes on from NC_062194.1 coordinate 7,766,472, forward strand.
TTATTATCGAGTGCGATTAATTATGATTTTTGGATTATATACGTTATTATATATTCTCTTGCTTGGTTATACACTTTTATGTATATTTTTACAAATATTCGTTCTTTTTTTCTTCGTTTATTTGGCACTTCTTTTTGTTTCGTTGTTCTTGTCTTTTTTTTTCTTTTTTTCTTCTTTTCTAATATTTTTTGTACTTCCTTTTATAAAATTCAAAATTTGCCAATAACTATTTAATTATATTAATTACATAAATAGAAGTAAATCAAATAAAAGTTGTCTTATTTGTTCGTAATATTATTTTACTCGAGCGGATTTGTAATTTAACCATCTCTGTATATATTTATATATATAGATGGTTAAATTATACATTTTTTTTTCTCATGAAAAAATTATTGTGAAACTTAAAATATATTTATATTTTATAATCAGTAAACATTAATTAAAGGATATAAATCAATAATTAATTTTTTGTAACGAAAAATATTAAATAAGATTTAAAAAGTAGATGTATGTATATATATTTCTTACTATATACACATCATATATCTATATATATAAATATGTATATATATATATATATATATATATATATATATATATATAAATTTTTCAGAATAATGATATAAATTAATATAATATATACAAAAATATGATTTATATAAATAAAGTAAATATAAAATATAATAATAATAATAATAAAAATAATAATAATAATAATAATATAAATTTTTAAATAATAACAAATTTCCAACGATAATATATTATAAATTATTATTCGAAATATTTCTTATCTTGAAAATGCTTTTCAATGTAATACAGGTTAGATTATCATGACGTCATTTTCAAAGATTTTTGAAAGTAAGGGTATAATATATATATGTAAGACTGTTCTTGTCTGCGAAGTGTCTTATCAAGGATGTACGGAGTTTTAATTGCTCGACGTCAAACTCGATATCCGGTTAAGCGCTCTAATGGGGTAGCTCGTGAGTAAAGGTTTAATTCTGATGAATCGAGAAGCATTTCTAAAATTGTAGCTTTATTTGAAAGCGAGCATTACTTGGAAAATGATCTTTCATTTTGAATTACTCCTCATGTTAGATCACTCAATCGTATAGTGCGAATAATCTTTGCAATGAAAATTGAAATATCAAAAATTGAAGAATATTCTTCGAATACCTTTTATAGTAGCATTAAATTCGATACTTATCATAAAAATATTTTCTTACAATTTTTCTTTCTCAAAATAATTATAAAATAATGTTTGATTATAAGAAAAAGTAATGAAAATAATATACGTAAAATTCTTCTTTAAATTCATTTTTTAAACAAATATATCCACATTATTTTCAAAGAAAATTTTCCCTTTTCAAGTCTTAAAAATGTATTATTGGTATATCAGGAATGCGTTCTCATAAATTTATATTTAGTTAGATATATGTTTGATAAGTAACGAGAGTTGATAATTTAGGCGATATTCGAATATCGAAGTCTCTTTAAATTTATTAGTCGATCGGAAGATAAGTAACTTAAACGTGTGCTTATCTCATAGTAACATTAAACTCGATTTAAGTAATATCGTGGGAAAAATGATATAAATTTGATGAGATTTTAATTGAATATTTGTTTGCTTTATGAATTGTCTTTATTATTATTATTTTTTTTTCTTTTTTCATTCATTTATACTTAGTAAAATTAAATAAAACAGTACTTCTCTGTTGAACTTCAATGTCGTTCTCTATTGATGGTACTTTTACAATTCCTTTTATTCATTTTAGTCATAACTATATATATCGTAGGAAAAATGTTCGAGATTGATAAGAGTTTGATAACAATGTTCGATTTTTATTTTTTATTCAAAAAATTAAAAAAAAAAAAAAAAAAAAGTAAAATGAAGTAGATACTTATCTCCCTACGAAATCGTTTTATTTGCAAACTATGTAAAAACATATACACATACATACAACATATGAAATTTATTAAACATCGTTGTTCCATATCGTAAGTACTTGAAAACTCCATCATTGTTGTTCTCATTTTAGTGATATTGTGAAGGAGAATGTCAAAAATTGATAAAAATTTGATAAGGTATTTTGCTTTTTGAATTACTTTTTTCTTTTTTCTTTTTTTTCTTTTTTTTTTAATTTTTGATTCGACAAATTAAACAAAAAGTAGGACGGTAGATCGGGGACAGGTTAATATGTTCTACAGTTTTTCATCTCTGCAACTTTTCTTTGAATTAATTAATTAATAAAAACAATATGCTTACATATACCTATGGCTTCTTCACTTTATGCGTCATCGTTAGAGAAACTTTTGTGAGACAATACATGAAAAATAAATTAGAAAATCTTTATTTCATGAAATCAAAATGTATCAATATATCCCATGTTGATTTTATCTTCAGTTGTTTCGTTTGCAAACTGCGTACTATATATGTATACATATAACACATATGTATTATATATATACATATATATATATATATATATATATATATATATAAATATATATATATATGGCACACGTATACAGAGTCTATTAAGTATTTGCGTTTGTCGTCCTATGTCGATACTACAATTCGTATTGTATCAATCGATACAAGAAGATGATAATAATACAGGACACAAGAGCGAGTGAGCAAGATAGATAGATAGATAGACAGAGACACAGAGAGAGAGAGAGAGAGAGAGAGAGAGAGAGAGAGAGAGAGAGAGAGAGAGAGAGAGAGAGAGAGACAGGACATCGTTTGATAAGGATATTCATTAACGCGTCCCACTTTTTTTCTCGAACCACTGTTGCCTCCTTTTTTCTTCCTTTTCTTTCTTTTCTTTCTTTCATTTTTTCCTTTCTTTCGTTCTTTCTTTCTGTTTTTTCTTTTTCTTTTTTTTTTTTTTTCTTTCTTTTTTTTCGGGCCGATGAAACGAACGTCGCACGTGCCATAACCGAAGAATTTGAGGTCAGCTCAGGCATCAAATATGGGCCACTATCAACCGAAATAGCATTTTAGATTTTCTCAAAGCTATTTTGTTAGATTTAGGTCGAACGTGAATCGAAACTGAATAAAAGTATGTATGTTCCAATGACTGTCGCATAGATCGTTTGCAGAATTTTTTAAATGTATATCTATATATACATATATACATATATTTAAAATATATAGGTCTATGTAGTCTTGCATATACTTTGCACATTATTAAAATCTTAACGTATTGTTATTAATGAAATCAAAATTATTTAATATAATAGATTACATTATATAATAGATAACAGAGTTGACACGTGTGTGTGTATGTATGTGTGTGTGTGTGTGTGTATGTATGTATGTATGTATGTGTGTGTGTGTGTGTGTGTGTGTGTGTATGTATGTATGTATGTATGTATATGCATGTATAGATGGGACAATAACTTTGATCATCTTCAATATTTCCGTACTAAGATATGGCAAAACTTAGTTAACAAAAGTTAACGACACCTGAAGGTCAACTATGTTTCTTTAAATGGATTCATATGTTATTAATTGCATTGACCGATGTTGCTCGATATTGTCTAAGAAATAGTATTAATCTATTTATATCGAAAAATTATTATTTTAGAAGACATTTATAAGTGCTTATGTTACCCTTACTTTGTGCGAACTTAGTTTATTCGTTTCAAGTCTCTATGATATTTATTTACGAAAATATTCTAGTGTAAATGGAAGATATGATAAAAAAATTAATATGTTTATTAATTATTTATTAATTTATGCAACTTTATAAATCAATCGTAATCTGTATTCTTTTTTCCTAGCAAAATAAGACGGTTCAAGTTCGTAAGAATTTGTTTATAAAAATTATTTATAACAAATTATTAATTAATTATTAACAGTAAACTGAAAAAATAAAGAAAACTTTGCCCTTTAAAATGGCGTTTGAATCATGTCTCTACGATATTTAGTTCCGAAGATATTCTCATATAAGTCGAATACATTTACATTGGCCCACTGAGTATATAATTTCATTCAAATTAGCTCAATGACACACTGATCTACATAAATTCCGAGAATTTACGCGAGCCTATTACTACTATTACTATGAACAGCTGTTTTATACAAATTATGAATGAAAATCTTTCGAAGACGATATCTTCGGAACGAAAAATCATAGAGACTTTATACATAAACCGTTTTCAAGCGTTTTTTTCCAACTATTTTTGATTTATTTATATATGTAATTTTTAATTTTATTATATATTTTATTATAGTTTGCACAATTTTTATTTTGTTATTTTTGATTTTATTATATTATATATATAAGCTTATTTTGTTATATATATATATATATGTAACAAATACATTACTACAATGAAATTATTTGAATTTTTAATAATTATAATAATGTAAATTTTTTATTTTGTTTATTTAAAATAAAAGATAGGATATCCGTTAATAGCCAATGAGATACGGAATCGAAAAACTTTTTTTTAATTTACTATTACTATTTACTTATTACTAAGTTTACTTAATTTTAGTGTTTCTCTCTACATTCTTTTTTAGCAATATTTAAATTAAAATATGTCTTAAATTAATTATTTACGTGAGTTAATACATTTTCATATTGAGTTGCATCGATCAATGTAATCCGAAACGTATGATTTCATTCAAGAAAACACAATTGACCTTCATTTGTCTTTAGCCTGTCCATTTATGAAAAATTTATTACTGCTATATTATGGCCTTTTCCGTATCGTACAACTTTGTAAACAAAGTTTCCCATATTTGTAAAAAGAAATGGGATATTTAAGGGTAATAAAGTTATTGCCTCATCCTGTGTATAAGAATTATATACATATATATATATATATATATATATATATATATATATATATATAATGATATGTATATAATATATATATGTATATAAGAATTATATATACATATATATATACACAGGATGAGGCAATATATACATATATAAATAATTCTTTTTTTTTTTTTTCTTTTTTTTTTTATATATACATCTACATATTTATAATATTATTCAATTATGCGTATTTAATCATATTAAAATATGTAGATACATTTGAATTGTTTTAAATGAATAATATAAAATTTGTTTTGCGTATCCTCGATTTTAATATCTTAAATCGTTATTTTATTACGAATTAGAAAGAAGAGAAATATTAATTGTAACAGTAAACGCAGTAGATATTTAATTATTTTCTTTTTGTTATTTTTTTTTTGTTTTATATTATCTCCATATTTTAAATAATCGAATAGTTATGTGTAATCGTATTAAAATATGTATAGAGGAGCATTGAAATATATTGAAAAAATAAATATATATAAAATTTGTTTGAAATTTAAATTGCGATTAATTATAATCGGCTAATCAATATATTCTTTCTTGATATGAAACACGATATATATCGTGATTTGTATACTACGTATATCTCTTTGAGCTTTAAGATTAAATGTATTATTTAACTAATTTAATTATACACGTTCAATCATTTTTTTTTTCTTTTTTTTTTTAAATAATATTACACACACACACACACACATACACACACACATACACATATATATGAATATTTATATACTTGAGATTTTATTAAAAGAAAATGGTCGAATTTCCGGGTATTCGAATATTCGAGAATTATGAAATAAAGGAAAAAAGAGAAAGATATGAAAAGAAAAGAAGAAAATCATGTATACAGTATTGATAGAAACGTGACTTTAGAAATCAGTTCCATCGGAAAGATAATTCTTTACCATCGAGATCCAAAGGAATTCAACCCTTTGGAAGAAGTGAACGTAATACGGAATGGTCTTCGTATAACCTTGAAAGTCGTCTGCTTCGTAAGAGGATTTCAGAGTAATCCAATATGTGTCACGTGTTGTGATATAGAATCGTTGTTATAACAATGACGATATGTTTACGTATGGTCGTTATGAGTTGCTGATAGGCTTTAAGGTAGATTGCAAGAAGGCTTAGAAATTCGCGGTTAATTAAGATAACGTCTTGGTTGAAAAGAATTCGAAATTTTTAGGAATCGTCTTAGAAAAAAAGAAAAACAAAAAGACAGAAATTAAGAAACATTCATATATATATATATATATATATATATATATATATATATATAATAATAATATATATATATATATATATATATATATATATATATATATATTATTTATATTTGCAGATGCATGAAATAAGTTTATAATTTTATTTTATTTTATTTTATTATTTTATTATGTTTTTCTTTTTTTTTTTCGTAAATTTATAAATTATTATAAAACAATTTTTACACAGATTATTCTTCGTTAAACGCGTATATTCCTTTTTATAGAAATGCAAGTTTCTACAAAATTATATTTAAAAAATTTTTTAAATATTTTTAAATAAATCAATCAGTAATACTACTTTGTTTATCATTATATCGCATATATATTGATAATTTTGAATTAAAAAATTACCCAATTGTTTCGTGAATTTGTTTGAACCACAGCGTTCAGAGATCATTAAATCTTTCTGTAATATTTTTTTTCTTCTTTTTTTTTTTTTTTAACTGAATTTTTTAACAGTTTTATCACAATCAGTATTTTTTATTATTTTCTTTGTTTCGTGAATTTGTCTTGTCGAACAGATTATAATGATTCCGATGACAACGCCGACATAGCATGTATATATATATATATATATATATATATATATATATGATAACGTGAAGATATTATAAACACATTTATTAAAATATATGATAAAATGAAGATATGATAAAAATTAAAAAATTTCAACTATTTCGTTATACCGAAATTGTGTTGTTTAAGTATCGTGTAATACGAGATATATATATTTTGTTTTATTTTTTAAACAAAAATATATTGGTATATAATAGTAGTGATGGTGTTCGAGAATTTGGAAATATCGGGAATTCGATGCTCAGGATAGATCGGGTCAGGTTGAATTAGGTTCTCTTGAGAATATTGGAATTTCTGAGAATTTCGAGAACCCGTACGACGTTTTGGAACTAGCTTCATTGGATAGATGTCATTATGGTTTCGAATGTTTTGAAAATTTTGAGAAAGGAAAAGAGAGAAAAAGAAAGAGAGAGAGAGAGAGAGAGAGAGAGAGAAAGAGAGATATTTTTGAATCTCACAATATAACATAATAAAATAATATATATCATTAATATATATAATATAAAAATTTTTAATAAAAAATGTTTAATATTATAAAATAAAGTTTTATATATAAATAGGAGACATATATGAAGTAAGAATACAGTAACAAGTAATATATAATAGATGTAATATTTTATTTCAAAGAATGTTGTTGAATACGCGTTCTAAGAGCTAGTCTCGAAATGTGATTAAAGTTCTCGTGAAACATGAAAAATTTTTCGAAATTTTTCGAAATTTCGTGATATTTTCGAATGTCATGATACTTTCGGGAACTCTATCCGATTTCGAGAAAAATATTCGAGCCGACATTTCTTGGACTACCGTATACTTCTATATAATAGTATATAATATTATACTATATTATATAACATTACAGAATTATAATCTATAAAAGGATTCAAAATTAATGAAACAATATTACTGAATAAAAGAAATATGTATGATACAGTGCAATATATTAATTTCAAGAATTTAATAGATCTTATATCGTTAAGATTGAATATATTGTTATTTCGCACGTATATGCTATTAATTCACTATAACGTCGCGTAATTTTGAAGTCACATACTGAAATATATATCTACATATATATTCATATGCATATTAATTAATTAATATATATATATATATATATATATATATATATATATATATGTATACATATATATACAGGTTGTTCAAGAAATATAGCGTTACAAATTTTTATCTCTTAAAGTATGGAATTTTTTAGAAGAATCCTTGGGACTTTAGAGTTATCTAATTTCAAGGACGAAAATATTACGGCATTTACTGTTTTTATTTAATGGAAGCTTTCAATATCATTTTAACGTCATCCTTCTATTTTTAAATAGGTACCTACATTTTTTTAACGGCGATAATATACTTTACATAAAAAAAAAAAAAGGAAAAAGAAGAAGAAGAAAAAAAGGAAAAACAAGTAAACTTTTGTTTGAAATATATTTTCATTTTGAGACCTGAAAAAAATTGAGGTTGTAGAGATTCAAATGGTTGATATATATGATTAAAGAAGATGACAATCGTGTGGTGATGCCATTTTTGTCAGATTACTTTGACGATACTTACATTTGATCATTATCATTTTTCAAACGCACGAACATTTATGTCTTACGACGCTTTGTTAGTTTTCATTGAGCAAACTTGATCTTTCTCAAGAATTCGTTTTCTTGAAGCTATAAGATAAACGCGAACGAAGTGGCATATATTTTACGAAAGCTTTAGCCGTATTTTACAAGTAGTGCAAAGTCGACCTGACGTGAGAATCCATCGAGTTTACGGGTATTTGAGTATTAATGAAGAAAAAATGTAATGTCGGACTTTGAGAAACATTATTTCACTCTTATCTTTCATTTCTCCAATAATTTTTTCTCTTGCGTTACATATTTTATATATGTGTGCTATGTGTGTGTGTGTGATGTTTGTATATATGTGTATGTAGGCTATTTAGCCTTGTTTGCACTTTTTACCGTTGATGAATTAAATTAATCGATTAAAAATTGACTAATTTGAGTTAAAAGAAAAAAAAAAAAAAAGGAAATAACAAGTTCGTGTATTGCATGATATTGTAAAATAAAATATTTTTCATTGGTTTCAATTGAACAATTTGGATTATACAAAAGAAAAATAATTATTAAAAAGAAAGGAAAAAAAACAGAAAGTTATGATAAATTGTATTCATAAATTTCTTCTTACAGTATTATATTATTATTATTATTATTATTATTATTATTATTATTATTATTAAAACAAAAAACGAAAACCTTGATATGCCTACAGATTGTGATACTTGATATAATCTCGTAGTATAATTATTCTATACGTGTCATGTTATTTAAAATGAATCGATAAAAAGAAAGTACTATATCATCAGGGATTTGAAGGACTGCTAATTATTCATTCGGTATTTTTATAACATTGGATGTATAGTTTAAATAAATGCTAATATTTATAATGAAATATTACAGTACGTAATATAAATGACACTATTTTTACGTCCACTTGACAATTAATTATTTATTTTGATCAACATATTTGTATGTGTGTGTGCATATATATATTGACCATTTTATTTTGTTATACAAAATATTTAAGAATAATTAATTAATCGATAAAAATACTAACGAAATAAATACAAACGTGTATAAAATATAGACTTTCGTGAGATTTGAATTTTCGATCAACCGAATGTCATTTAAATACGAATACTCGAATGATGATGATGACGATAAATAAGAAATAAAAAAAAAAAAAATAATAATAAGAAAGAAATAGAAAAATATTAAAAAAGAAAAATGAGTAATAAAATACAAAATGAAGGTTTGATTTCTCTATAACCTACCATTTACCTAACATGTTCTTTTCTACTATCTGAAAAGGAAATAATCGAAGTGATTCTATTGGTGGACGAACTCTAGTAAAGGGAGAGACGATCACACTTTGGCCTAGTTTCGTGTACGATCGTACGTAGTCGGTGACGTTCGTTCTCTTCCAATCAATTCGAATACTTGCGAAAAAAGGACAAGAAAGGGCCGTTTTCGGTTGGCCGAACGACGACTTCAAGGTCGTCGACATCGACGTCAACGTAGCTCTTTTCTTTTCTACCCAATCCACTAAACCCTTTCTCTCTCTCTCTCTCTCTCTCTCTCTCTCTCTCTCTCTCGTTCTTTTTTCTTTTTCTTTCTCTTCTCAGCAACTCTCTCGCTCTATTATATTCTCTCCTTTTTATTCTACTCGCATAGTCAGTCCTTTCGTTTTTCTAAGTCCTACTCTTGCGATTCTCTCTTTCTTTCACATTCTCTTTCTCTTCTTTACTTTTTTCTTTTCTTTTTTCTGTTTTTTTTTCTTTTTTTTTTTTTTTTTCTTTTTTTTTTCTCATCGACGTTCTTCTTCATCGAAAGAACGACGAGTTACCTTCGTTTTCGTTTTCGTCCTCGTTTTCGTCTTCGTCTTCGTCTTCGTAGTTGTCCGTCGTTGTTCCTCGACCTAGGAAATGAGTTTCCTTGTAAAGTGAGTAAGAGAGAGAGAGAGAGAGAGAGAGAGGGAGAGAGAGAGAGGGAGAGAAGGAGAGAAAGAGAACAAATTGGAATTCTTTGACCAATTATTAATACCAAAATTTCAAATGTTTTCAACTGCTGACAATGGCCATTGTAAAATCGATCCTTATCTTTTTTTCGAGCTCACTCTAACTTTGATTAGAAATAATATTATAAAGAAAATATTGCATTCTAAGCGACGCAATTATCGAAAGAACGACGATTTTTCTATCATTTTCTTTTTTCTTCCTTTTTTTTCTTTTCTTTTCTTTTCTTTTCTTTTCTTTTCTTTTTTTTTTTTCGTTCATACGAAGATCAAATTTGAATATTTATTCTGAAGAACGTGAGATTTAGTCAGTCATATAGAAGACTCCGTCGAGATTATTATTTATAATTTTAAAAATGTATCTTTTTTTTTTTTTTTTTTTTTAATAGAATCGATCGACTGTTATATACGAGGATGTAAGAAAATTACGCGGTGAAATATTAAGAAGAATGGATTACTAATATATAGAGAAGAAAGAAAAATAGATTTTATCAAAGATGAACCCGTAAATATTTAATTTCTAGGTTACAAGACTTTCAAGTATGATCATAATCTGTTTCAATTATTTTTTCACACGAAATATTCGAAGTATTCATATCCTATCGTGAATGAAGAACTTAGTTCGTCTCGTCTCATTAGTTTCCTTAATAGTCCTTAATAATTGCTATCCTTGAAATTTGTCAAACGTTTCTTTTTGAAGTTTTTTTTATTAAACGTGTCTATCGTTTCGTTCATTCATTCTGCTGTTTATCTTTTTGTTTGAGATGATGCAGTCGAATGAATGTATTCGGGTCAAATGCATTTCGTTTATGTGTTTGACGAATGGTATTATATAAGAATATATATGAAAATCTTATAACTCAAAAGTTTTCAAGCATTTTCGAAACTCATGTCGATAGAAAATATTTTCCTTTTTTTTTTCTTTTTTTTCTATATTAGGAATCAATTCCTGAATTCCTTTACCGTCGCATAGTTTTGTTACACCTTGTATACAGGTTGATAAAAAAAAAAAAAAAAAAAAAAAAAAGGTGTCCGATACTTAAAGGGCTTTTAATAAAAAAAATTTTAATCAACGTAGATTCTATAAAAAAGCTATCATTTAAATGTCAAATCAAACTTTTATTATTTATCAGAGTTCGTTATCGTGAGTAAGTCCTCTTGCAATGTATTGATTTGAATCCTTTAGATATTTTTTTGTTTATTTATTTATTTATTTATTTATTTTTTTTTTTTTTTTTTTTTTTTTTTTGAGGGAGGATATTCGTTCTACTTATCGGGAATAATGAATAATGTGTAGTATTTACGATAACAAATAGAAAATTTTCGTTGTACGATACATGTGACAGGAAATAATATATAAAATATTTGAAAATGTATATATGTGTATCAATCTATGATCACGCAGATGTAAACTTCTTATCGAAATGGAAAGAAGAATATATCGAACATCTGCAACTATGAACTTCTTTATAGTAATAATAAAGTATATAGTAATATAGTAATAAAAAATATAGTAATAAAAAAAATAATAAATAATCTTATAGTAAATAATACGTTTGTATCTATAAAGTGTTCATGTATATTCAATGTATTACTAAAAGATTCGCTCTTATGATATCAAATTCTAAATAATGAATAAATTTATATTGTAAATTTTTGTATTGTAAAATTTTACGTATAAAAGTATGAATGATTTTTCCAAAAATCGAATGGAAAAGGTCGTTTTTGGTACTACGTTATATTGATTAATTATTTTTTATTATGATACTTCATGAATACTATATAAACCCTTTTGAGTATCTGATCCGTTTTGTTCTTATCATCTTATATATAAAGTGTAGAGCATTTTAATTGACATACTTAAATATCTTTGTTATGTATGGTTTTATGGAAAAAGTTTTTGTGATGAAGTTACACTATTTGAGGGGGCACCATGCAGCTGTAAAATTTTTCTTCTGTTTTTTTTCAAAGGTCATTTTTTAAAGAGATTTTGAAATAATCACTATTTTCTTTCTTTCTTTTTTTTTCTTTTTTTTCATTAGATTATATGTTTTGTTATATCTCTTTTTAAAATGCATTAATCGATGCAGTTCTACATTCTCCATAATAGCTCACGTAAATTATTAATTTAAGACATATCCTAATTTAAATATTGCTAAAAAAAACATGTAGAGAGAAGCACTAAAATTATGTAAAATTAGTAATGATTAAATAGTAGTAATAAGTTTTACGATTCCATACATCATTGGCTATTAATGAATCTTCTATCCTTGATTTTAAATTAATAAAATAAAAAATTTACATTATTATAATAATTAAAAATTGAAAATAATTTCATTGTGGTAATGTATTTGTTACATATATAATAAAATCAAAAATAACAAAATAACAATTTTGCAAACATATAAAGGTAAAGGATATCCATTCATTCATAGGTAAACTTTTCTTGTATTGGTATTTTTGCTAGTACCTATCAAGGTCGTCCTACTTGTGATTGATGGAAAATATATCGGTCTCCCACTTTCTTTTCATTCTTTTTTTCGGATAAACTTTCTCTTTTAACTTTTTATTCTTTTTTTTCTTTTCTTTTTTGTTTTCTTTATTTTTTTTTTTAACTGCTTCACGTTTGTGGCTGCCAATTCACGTTTATAACTTTACCCTACGTACCGAAGCTTTCCCTGATGATTATAGATTCCGAACGTCTTTCTCCCTTTGTTGTTTCCCTTTTTCATTTTCTTTAGACTTTACATCGTCTATTTACTCGTCCCTCGTAACTTAATATTCTTTGATAGTTTTCGTTGAGTCTGAAATAACTTTCTCTCTGTTTCTCTCTTTCTCTCTCTCTCTCTCTCTCTCTCTCTCTCTCTTTCTCTCTGATTTCAATTGATTCTTATTCGAGATCGTGCTGCTGTATTTTCACATACATATGTACATACGTATATATAGATTTGTTAAGAATTTATATTTGAATTGATGGGAGGAAAACATTTAAAGTTTTGATGTTACTATACTCGTCGTTTATTTATACATACTTAAGAAAAATATTAGTGATATATATATATATTAGGTGGACCGGAAAGTAATGTTGTTTCTGCGCATGTCGATATTTGATTTTGATTAAAAATAAAAACTTGTTAAAAATTTATTCGTTTGAATTTAATTTAAGAAAGCGACATTACTTTCCGGTCCACTAATATATATATATATATATGAGTCGTTGATTTTGAAAGTGGGGGCATATATTATCAATTATTATGAAAATAAGGAAACTATAGAAATATTAGTTTAGAATTAATGTTCTCTTTTTTATATTTTATTTTCTTTTTTATTTATTTATTTATTTTTTTTTAATCGCTCCTAATATGAGATTCTGCTTGAAATTAAAATTAAAAGTTCATATTATCATTTGAAATTAAAAGATTATTTATTTATTTCGTTGTCTTTTTTTTTGCCTTTTTAAGACAATTTCAATATATAAAGATGGTAGCATTTGTAGCCAATATTAATTGGAGACCTTTCTGTAACATTTAATGATAAATATTATCTATCATTTATCACCGTCATTGTCCTTAGAATGAAAGTTACCACCAAAATAAACATTCTATATCATTGTCCAATCTGAATTCGAAATTATAATATTTTCTTTGTCAATTATCTTCTCTTTCGATTTTTACAATTATCACATATTAGAAATGGCATAGAGTTTCTTATCAGGAACATCCTAAGTAAAAAAGTAATTAAATAAATCTGATAATTAATTTAATTATTAAATGTTTGATTTAAACGATAATAGAATATATTTGATAGATTTACGAAATTAACAACAAAACTGATTCAAAGATAAATTCATCTTTAATGTGTCATACGTGCGGCTTCTTTGTAGATAATTACAAAATGTTTCGTGATGTGAAAAAAGAAAAAAAAAAAAGGAAAAAAAAGGAAACAAACAATTAATGAGGTCTCATCAAAACAATCGTTTCCATGTGAACTGTTAAATTTCATGTGGACAAATCGCATTATCGTTTGTTTTAATAGTCCTAGACATTAGTCGCAGTATTGCAGGCTTTTCTTATGAATATACTATGGGGGAGGTCTGATGCGAAGTGAACGTGTCTCATATTCGTTATCATTATAACTACGCTACGTACGACTTTCAGTTCTGTTCTATCTTTTAGATCATTTTTTTTTTCGTAGATTATTTTTTTCTTAGTATCCTTAGCCTTTTTTTTTTTCATTCGAAACATATTTTTAAATTTGTTCCAAATTTTATATCAGTGATCGAACAACAAGAAATAAGATGATCGCCTTGACCGGAGTTAGACAACTTTTATTATAATTCACGTTTAAATAGTTCGATAATACAAAAGTTGTTCTTTTCTTTTGGATTTACTTCGCCATTTAAACTCGACGATTAAGTTGTACCCATTGGTACTTATTTATTCGGTTACTTATCAAATGGATTTTATAGAAGCCACATATGTTTGTCGCTCTATGTTACTTAATTTATACTCTAAATTATACTCTAAAAAGCTTGTTAACTAGCTATTATCTCTCTCTCTCTCTCTCTCTCTCTCTCTCTCTCTCTCTCTCTCTCTCAGTATAGTTTATGAGGATATTGTTGAAAGAACAATTGAAAAATCACCGGTGTCCGACAAAAGGCTAGAACATGTGCCAGCAATGTATTCTCTCCATGCTCGAAAATAGAAGTTAATGTGACGTAGTCACGTACTGGCAATTTTTAAAACAAAAATAAAAAAGCGACTTTTTAATTGCCGAAATAATGGAACTCATTATCTTATATATATATATAAACCTACACGGAGGGTGATGCATTTTAATTGAGGCAATTAAAAAATTACATCACGCTCTATTCCAAGAGTATGTGGTAGTAACAATTGCCAATGATACGTATGTAGATGTGTATTTCTTAATCTGTGGATCTCATTAAATTTTTAATGAGCCACGAAATGATAACTGATAACTTAAAACAAAACGAACAAGATGATTGAAATCTTAGAGATTTTTAGAATTTTTCTCGTAAAATATTCAGCAATAATATCACAATAAAAGTTAACGATCGAATCGATACTGATAATATCGATAATTTGTGAACTAGTATCGATAGTATTTATTCGATCGTAACATTAGTAACATCAGTAATAATTATAGGTTTAAAATAATATATAGTGATTCCAATTTATCAATTTTTTTTTTTTTTAAATTGTATTTATATTTTACTATAATAATCATTATTTACAAACAAATGTATTGTGAGCCACGAAATGCTAATTATTGATTTATGTCAAAAGGAAGTAAAATGATTTTTAGAATTTTTTTTTTGTATAAGATTCAATAAGAATATCTCAGTAATAGTTAATAATCGGATCGATAACGATAATATTGATGTTCTTCGATTAATTCAATACCAAACTACTCAATGAGAAGTGTCGATAAATATTGAAATTTTAGGTACTTACTTGGTATCAATTTACGATACTGATAGTTCGCAAATTGATATCAAATCGAAAATTGCTTATATCGAATCTCTTCCTTATGAAAGTATCGATATTTGTTTGTTACTTTTGCTGATATATCGATAAAGTTATAAACAAAGAACAATTCTAACGAATGAAAATTTAAGATAAAAGAAGACAAAGACTCTTTTTGATATTTTTTCATAGAAATATCAAACGGGTATCGACACTTTTATTGACGTAACAAACGATTATAAATATTTTTGATAGCTACGACATAGATATTATTCAATAAGACGTCATAATTTTCGTCCTGTGATCGATAATATTGATCTGTGATTATTGGTCTGATATCACTAGTGACAATCGTATTTTTAAACTAGTATAAAAAAATAATAACTTTTTTTATTGTCCCAATAAAAAGATCAACACGGTGCCCGGTATTTTCTCTATTTATAAAATAATCTAATAGAATTTTAGCAACGAGAAAATATCTATGAGAAATCGTTGCAAGTGTGCGTTGCAAATATCTTCTTTCAGGGAGGATCTACAATACCGATTGAACTTTATTATCGACCGATCGGTAGATAGTTACTTACTTGCTTACTTACTTACTCGATAGTTCGACTCGGTCGATAAAAAGAAAGTTTTCTCGTTGAAAAAAAAAAAAAAAAAAAAAAAAGAAATTGAAGAATGGATGATTGAAATTCTCTCTTTCTCTTTCTCTCATTTAGACGAAATTATTTATTGAAAAATTAATAATTAAAAACAATAAAATCACAAATCAGAAATTATTCTTCTCTCTCTCTCTCTCTCTCTCTCTCTCTCTCTCTCTCTCTCTCTCTTTCTTTTTCTCGATAGGAAGGAAAGTTTTACAGATTATTTTGAATTCGAATAAAATCTTATTCGTCGAAAGTTCATGTTCCTATATTGGTATATAAACGTCATCTAATGTTCTTTTTTTTAACAATAATCGCGTTAACTTATTAAGATATAATATGATTGGTTGCGTTACGTTTCAATTGTAAATAAATAAGTACTTACTGAAGTAAATAAGTAAATAAATAAATATACACGTACATATGTACTTCTTGCGTTAGAATTATGAAATTTTTGAAGGATATAAAAAATTGATGAATTATGATCGACTGGTTAAAGAGTCATCGTATTAGGTCGATCGCGTTCGCGAAAAGAAATGGCAATGGAGCGCGTTGTTGGTTACTATGCAAGATCGGCCGGGATTGGTCGAGTTTGGTGGGTGAAAAGCGATCAATACCTGGAGGCTTTCGACATAGAGGAGAAGGAGGAGAAAGAGACGAAAGAGGAGGAGGAGAAGGAGGAAGTGGTGGTAGAAGTGGAGGCGTAGGCCGGTGGTGTGTTCTCCACTCGTCTCAAGCCTCAGGATTAACGACAAGAACAGCCTGACCTTGACAACGACCTCGACCTTGATACGCGCCTAACCAAAGAACCATGTCGTTCGAATTTCACTATCATCATCATCATCATCATCATCATCATCATCATCATCATCATCATCATCATCATCATCATCATCATCATCATCATCATCATCATCATCATCATCATCATCATCATCATCATCATCATCATCTCTCTCTCTCTCTCTCTCTCTCTCTCTCTCTTTCTCTCTCTTTCTCTTTCTCTTTTTCCTTTTTTCATTAATCATCCTTCGAAATATCATTTTCCCTTCGAAGGTGATACTATTTCCTTGTTGACTAATATATAAATACATACGGAAATTAATGTGATAAGGTTTTTAATGGAATTTGAGGTCATTTTAAAAACAGAGAGAGATAGAAAGAGAAAGAAAGGAAGAGGAAGAGAGAGAGAGAGAGAGAGAGAGAGAGAGAGAGAGAGAGAGAGTATCGTTAAATGGGAATGCGAGATTATTATGTTTTTAGGTTAGTATTCTATTAATGTTCGAAGTATAATAATCAGCTTACGAATTTGAATCCTCTCTCTCTCTCTCTCTCTCTCTCTCTCTTTATAATGCTATCCACGTTTATATAATCACTTTCATATATGAAAGCTTTCGTGAATTATCGTGGGTTTACGTTAACATTTTATTCTATTTTTGCTGATATCTTTTATATCGATATTATTTCGAGATACATCTCGTGCATCATTGAAATGTCATTCATGTATATTTTTGCACTTCATGTTTTATTTAACAACGATCGAACCAATCTCATTAATTTATCGTGTCTACATCGTTCTCTCCATTTCTTTTTTCTTTTTTATTCTCTTCACTTTTTTTTCTCTTCTTCGTTCTTTCTTTTTTTTTTCTTTTTTTCTTTTTTTACCTTTTTTCTTTTTTTCCACGATTTACGATTTCGGCGTTAAAACGCGAAAATGGACAATGGTCTTCTGGGAGGTAAAAAAAAAAAGAAGAAAAAAAAGAAAGAAAAAGGGAACATTTTTTCCTCTTCGTTTTTTTTTTTTTTTTTTTTTTTTTATTTCGATGTATGGATTTGTTATCGAAGATCATACGCGTCGACCAATGAGCACGCACTAGCTTAGTGGGCGGATACTCAACGTCGACCAATGTCACGTTTGGGTTAGGCCCCGCCTTCTCGCATTTTTTGACTTCGACAATAAGCCCATACATTTTTCTCTCTTTATTTATCTCTTTCTCTGTCTGTTTTTCTCTCTTTCTCTCTCTTTCTTTTCTTCTATTTTTGTTTTTCTTGTTTTCTTTTTCTCACCATTGCTTTCGTCAAACTAAAAACATCAGGGATCGAAATAACAAGAGATGCAAAAGGAAAAAGATTATTTTCGCCCGTAGTACTCGAAGCGACGGCCGAGAGATAGGATGTTGAGGTTGGGGGATGGTTTTTGTGTTTAGAATATTGCTCGAACGAACGAAAGGAGTTTCGTGTAATTACAAATAAATTAATATTTGAAGTGATGTTGCACTTCGTTATGGCGACGATCGATACATGAATATTTTTTTGCTTCTTTTATGAAGAAAAAGATAAAAAAAAGAAACGAAATGTTATTTCTTTTTTCATTTTCTGCTTTCTAATGATTTTTTTTCTTAATAAAGTTGTAAATAATTTTTGAACTCTACCGTGGAGAGAGAGAGAGAGAGAGGGAGAAAGAGAGAGAGAGAGAGAGAGAGAGAGAGAGAGAGAGAGAGAGAAAGAGAGAGGTGGCGTAGGAAAAAAACGACATAAAAAAGTCTCGCGATTACAATCAAATTGATGGATAACTTCGACGATCAGTGTGGCAGTCGATGCGTAAATATTTTTTTTTTTATATTGTTCGTTATGAAGAAAAGAAATAAAATTCGTTCGTTTTTTTATTTCTTTTTTTCATTGATGAAATACAAATATTTTTTAATCCGTCATTTCTCTTACAATGATTTTATGATTTTTTTCTTTTTTATAATGATTTCTAATTTAAAAAATTTACATATTTATTTTATAATGATTTTCTTATATTTTGTAATGATTATATCATGATATTATATTTTTATAATGATTACTAATTTAAAAGATTTAGATATTTATTTTATTCTATATATTTATACGATTGAATTGTATTTTAGATAGAGGTAAATTAAAAAGATTTTTCTAGGAATTATTATTATGAAAAGTTTCATATAAATTATTTCTCTTTGAAGGTGTATAAAATCCGTTAGACACAATATAACATGGATATTATCGATGGTATCGTTGAATGGTCGTCAAAGAGACGTCGTCTTATACCGACGATGACGACACCGACAAAGATGATCATATTCGATCAATTTTCCCCTGACAACTTGATTCTATATAAACGGTGTAGCATCTTGACTGGAGATTACTATTATCGTTATATATACATAGGATAGGTACATATAATTTATACCATGTTTCAATATGTAAATTTTCTTACATCAAATAAAAGCATCGTCAATGTAGATATGTGTGTGCGTGCGTGTGTGTGTGTGTGTGTGTGTGTGTGTGTCGTTGTGTGTATCTGTGAGTGTGTATAGACATATTTTACATGAAAATATATATACAAAATTTATACGGTGTTTCAATATGCAAACATTCTTTTAAGTTTTCTTAACCTTAAATAAAAGCATTACTGATGTTACCATAAACACACATACATATGTATGTATATATACCCATATAAAGTATATATATATATATATATATATATATATATATATATATATATATATATATATGCATATAATTTATATTGTATCTTAATATGTAAATATATTTTTTTGACTTTTTTTTAACCTTAAATAAAAGTAATTAAGAGTGTAATTCGTAAATGTTCAAAAAACGCGTACCCGATTGGTCAAGAATTTCGATGGATCATTACGATTGGTTGACCAATGAAAATTGATAGATTTGATAATTTCTCGCAGATTAGGGCAAAATTTTCAGTATCAGAAGAACAACGAGGACGGTAACAACATTTACGACGGCCGTTCTTAAAACGTCGGAGAATAATTTCGTAACTTTATAAAGTAGAACTAGGTGGACGTATATTAATGTCCTCGTGTTGTTTGTTTTTTTAATAGAGATTATTTTAATGGTAAAGTGAATTTTATGTTGTTTTATTTTTGTTGTTTTTCTTTTTTTTTTTTTTTCTTATATCTTCACGTTACGTTACCACGTCATTGATCTTTATGTACATAGATATATTTTACATAAAAAGAAAAAAAAAATCGATTATTTACCCGCAGTGTCATTATAAATATTTATATTTAATAATTATTAAAGAAAAGTGAAAGTACGGATATAAAGACGCACAAAACACATGCAGAAAAGAACGTATACGTCGTCATATAACACATAAATATATATATAGATATTAATATTGTATATACATAAATATAATTTATATCGTTTGAGGATTATTTTTATTTTTCTTAGAAAAATTCGAATATAACCTATTAAAAATTCATTTGCCTATGAGCTGTGTTGTATTTACCAAAAAAAAAAAGGCCCGATTTTAGTTACCATATGTAAAATATTTACATGAAAAAATAAATATACATACGTATGCGAATGTATTTATTTATAAATAATTAAAAGAAAAACATAGAGGACAGATAGATAACGTTGTGTTAGAGAAAATACGTAATAAGCATAGAGCAAGAGGTGAGGGTGAGGGGATGGTACAATTTCAAAAGAAGGATCAAGAAGATTCATTAAGCTCGTTTCCAACGTTCGAACGTCACATCGTTGTTGAGCGGTCGACCTTAATCGGATTTGATCGGCGCTGTAGAGAAACGACCAGTGCTCACGTACTTGGGGTGCGAAGCAATTGGCACAACGTCAGAGAGACAGGGACAGAGACAGATAGAGAGATAGAGATAGAGAGAGAGAGAGAGAGAGAGAGAAAGAGAGAGAGAGAGAGAGAGAGAATAAGCGAGCGAGCGAACCAGTAAGAGAAAGAGAGAGAGAGAGAGAGAGAGAGAGAACGAGTAAGTGAGCGAGTGACATACAGTGAGAGAAAAAGAGAAAGAGAGAGAGAGAGCGTGTGTGTGTGTGAGTGAGTAAGAGAGTGAGTGAGAATAATGGAGGGGTGAGAATACTCTAAGCTCAGTCATTTTAAACTATCATCATCAGATGTCGTAGCAACCACGACGATTTGATCGCCAAAATTTCTTTCTTTTATTTGATAAATTATTTCGCGTATCAAAAAGTTTATAAAGTGTACGTATTAGTGTTGACAATGTGAAAATGTGCCCATGATTTTTGTGTAACTGTGCTAGATAAAATATATATATATATACGAATGAATAATTGATAGAATTTAATAAGTTGGTATTATTATTATTTTTATTATTATTATTGTTGTTGTTAATATTATTATTATTATTATTATTATTATTATTATTATTATTATTAACAAAGTTTCGAGTAAACGATAAATGTCTAAAATCACGGAATACGATTAAAAGAAAGATTTTTAAAATATTCGTAAAATGTCATATTTAATATAATCGTGTATTTACTTATCTATCTGCATACATATTTATATACATACATACGTACATACATATATACATACATATACATATATATATATATATATACACACGCACCCACACACCCATACATATATAGATACATACATATGTACGTACATATTTATATATGTAGAATATAAGTTTATACAATATATACATACGGATAAATATAAACAAATTTGACTTTGAAGAAGTTTTTCCTCGTAAGTTCTCGGTTATTCCTTCGAAATATTCCGTTTGTTTACGTTTAGAAAATATGTTTTTAATTTATACGTCGTAGATTATCTGATTATCGTTCTCTACAGTCGTGTGTTTTGTGAGATAGAGAAAAAGAGTGTGTGTGTGTGTGTGTGAGAGAGACAGAGATAGAGAGGGAGAGAGAGAGAGAGAGAGAGAATGAGAGAAATAACAATCTAATAAAAGTGAGAATTATTTTTAAAGCTTTCGTCGAGAATGTATACCGATTATTCGACTACTTAGATTATAGTAACTTGAATCTAGATACATACATATATAAATATATATATATATGTGTATATATATATATATATATATATATATATATATATATATATACACATATATAGAAAATACATACAAAGTGATTTTTGTGAAAAAAAAGGAAAAGAAAAGGTGGAGGTGGAGGAGAAGAAGAAAAAAAAGGTGTAGAAGTAGGAGGAGGGAGGAGGAACTCTCCTCGAGTTTAGTAGTGACGAAAAGAAGAGTGACGAAGGTAGGAAGAGGAGAATCGTATCGGATCGGATAGTTAGTTTACGTGAAACAATTAACGAAAATTATATTCAAATAACAAACGAGATGTCGTTGTTACCCGGTGTATCCGAGGATGGCACTATGTCCAATAATCCTGGAAGTACGTCGATTAAAACGGAAGAATCATCATCATCATCATTATCATCATCGGTTACTGCTGTTGCTGCTATTACTTCTGTTGTTACTACTACTACTGCTATTACTACTATTGCTAGTGCTACTAGTGCTACTACTATTATTACTATGCAAACGGATTCTTCGTCTTCTTCATTGCCGGCGAGGCAACGAAGTTTGAAAGATCGTCTTCGGGATGGCATCGCAGGTGGATTCACTTGGCAGTGAGTAATCTTTTTTTATTCTTCTTTTTAGTTTTCTTTTTCTGTTTTTTTCTTTTTTTTCTGTATTGTCGTTGTTATTGTAATTGTTATTGGTATTGGTATTGTTGTTGTTGTTGTTGTTGTTAATTTCTTTCGTATTTTCTCTTCCTTTTTTTCCATTCTCTTTCCTCCATTATTGTTTCATCTTCTTCCTTCTTCTTTTCTTTTCTTTTCTTTTATTTTCTTTTCTTTTCTTTAATTTCCTCTTGTTTTTGTCGATATATTCATTGTTATTTTTATTACTTTTTTTGTTTGGCCTTGTTTTTTTTTTTTTTTTCTTTTTTTAATTTTTCTCTTCTCTTTCCAATCTTTCTTATTTTCTTTTCTTTTCTCCTTTCTTCGGTCTTTTTCCTTTTCTTCTCTCTTTGTATTCCGTTTTTTTCTTTTCTTTTCTTTTCTTTAATTTCCTCTTGTTTTTGTCGATATATTCATCGTTATTTTTACTACTTTTTTTGTTTGGCCTTGTTTTTTCTTTTTTTCTTTTTTTAATTTTTCTCTTCTCTTTCCAATCTTTCTTATTTTTTTTCTTTTCTCCTTTCTTCGATCTTTTTCCTTTTCTTCTCTCTTTGTATTCCGTTTTCTTGTTTTCTTTTCTTTTCTTTTCTTTTCCTTCGATCGTTAATTTCTTTATTTTTGTTCTGTTTTTGTCCTATTTTTATTTAATTCGTTTGCTTTGTTCTTCTCTTCTCTTTCTATTTGTTTTTCTTCCTTTTCTTT
>NC_062194.1:7795078-7817578 GCF_912470025.1 Vespa velutina
TATATATTTGTTTTTTTTATGCATATATATATATATATATTTTTTTTTTTTCCTCGTTCGTTATTAATTTATAAATCATATGTTTATTTATTTATTTTTTTTTTTATAAACATATACATAAATCCTTTATGTTTGTCATCGTCGAAAATTCGAAAATTTATCGAATGAATTTCCTTTCTTTTTTTTCTTTTCTTTCCTTTTCTTTTTTTAACCTTCTTCATTTAAAAAATTTTTTTCCTTCATATAATAATTAATCCAGTTTTGCCGAACGGGTTTTTGCGAAATACAGACGTCACTCTAATTCGTTCGTACATGTATATTCGAATTGCCGTTTAATTCTCAATGCGAGCTGAGCAGTGGTATTAAGCAGATACTACTCCCTTTGAAAATGTCTCAGTGCCAGGTCATTGGGTAAATAGGTCAAGTAGATGTGCAGGTACACACTTGATGTGAACTTTGCTATGCAGATTCTAGTTACGCAAATGTGTTTGTAAGATTGGAAGCGCACACACACACACACACACACATATAATATATACAATATATACAATATGTGTATGATATGTGTGTGTGTGTGTGCGTGCGTGTATTTGTAAGTACATACTTATGTATACGTGCTATAAGCATTAAGCTTACGTATTATACGCACGCTTGAGTGTTGTTTCGTCGAAGAGAATTTTCCTTCCTCATCCTTCTCTCTCTCTCTCTTTCTCTCTCTCTCTCTCAGTCTCTCTCTCTCTTTCTCTCTCTCTCAGTCTCTCTCTCTCTCTCTCTTCTACCTCTTTAATTAATAATTACTGCCTGACACTAGATTTTTATTTATAAAAGAAGATACCGAGCATGCGTGTCATATCCTAGTCCTTCTTTTTATTATTCTATCGATCGTTTCATAAAATTACTTGGACGAATTTCAATTAGAAATTGTTTTCAATTAATATCTTTCAAATGTCTAAGATACTTGTATAATATCTAAGAATTAATAAAGGAAAAAAGTGTTAGGTTTTAAGTAAGCGTTAGATATAAAAAAAAAATGTATTTGTAGATTTGTTTGTATTTTTATTAGTCTGAAAGGATTCTAATTTTGTTCTTTTTTATTATAATTTTTTTATAATTTTATTATAATTTTATTTTATTATAATTTTTTTCTTTTACGACATTTGTAATCTTCTTTCTTTTTCCTTTTTTCCTTTTTTATTTTATTTTATTTATTTATTTTTCTTTTTTCTGATTACAATATTTATTTCTTTATTTCTTTATTTATTAATAATTATTATTAATATTCATTTATAAATAATTTTTATCTTATTTATAATTTATTATCAATTTTCATAATATTAGATTTATATTATATATACTTGATTTTTAAGAAGCAATTATTGGAAGAATAATATTTACACGTGAGAAAAAAAAGCTGTGCAAATTGTTTGTATTATAAATTTATTCATGTGTTTAATAGTGGTCGATTAATTTTTATGAATATCGTAATATTTTCGTTTTCTTTTCTTTTTTATCGTTATATAATAATATTTATATCTTTATAGTATATATATATATCCAGGATTATTTTCGTTTAGGTGTTGTTACAGAAGATTCAATTTTTCATTATTCATAGACAATTTTGTAGAATAAGTCATTTGTTCGTATATATTTAACTTGTTTGCAAATACATTGCCGTATCAAATCTTCGCTGTTAGTTCTTCAGTTTGATCCTCGTGCGAAGCCCATATCGGAGTTCCTTTTGAATTTTACCCAGTTTGTGTAAGCAAATGGAAATTGACTTGGTCAGGTTATTTATTCCCAAGTTATACAGGAAGCTCACAGTTCAGTTTGTTCCGTTGAATTTTCATTGAATAATTGCATCACAGTCCTGTCCTTCGTGAAAAGTTTTTTCGTTTTTCCGTTTTTTTTTTTTTTTTTGTTTCGACGTACCAGTCGACATTCTTTTGTCGTTCTGAAATTTCCCTTAGAAATTTTTTTCTACGAAACATTACTCCTTTAAACAAGTTTTATATGTAACAGCATTCAACCCGTTGCCGTTGTCTAAAAGTTGTCTAAAACATTTCTTCGATATCCTTAGTAGCGATATTTTTTTTTAATTTCTTTTCATTTTTAAACGTAAAACCAAAAAGTATGTAAAGTTGGCAACAATGTCGTAGCGTTTAATGATATCTTTTTTTTTTTTTTTTGTGATAACACCATGCATATTATCGCGCTATATGTAATAGGTTTTAATAAATCCTTGAAGTTTGAAAAACCATCGAACAAAAGTTATTTCAATTCAAACGAACAATCGAAGACAATGATATCGGATTAATATATTCGGGAGGCACATATAAAATAATATTTCAAATTGTCAAAGACGAATAATAAATTTTTCTTATTATTTCCACTTCGTTAAAATTATTAAAACGTTTTAGTTAAGAATACGAAGGACAAAATGTTCGATACAAATCATTTATGTATATCAGGAATGACTAACTACCTTTTAGACGTGAGCGGCATGATTCTAGCCATCAATCAATTCGATCCTTCTCCTTCTATTCTTCCTTCCACTATTCCCACCCACATAGTTACCTACTTAAATTCAGTAGCCAAGAACATTGTATATTTTATTATTTAGATACCATGCGGTTCTTTTTTCTTTCATTTTTTTTTCTTCCGCTTAGCAACGAACTATAATCGAATTATTATAAAGTCGACGATAATTTACAAGTATAACTTGAAGAAGTTAGTATTGGGTTGGTAACTAAATGATTGCGGATTTTGTCGTTTCCTTCTTATTTGAAATCCGGCAATCACTTAGTTGCCAACCCAATATTATAGGTGAAAAGTTTCCATCTATTGTATTACGTTATTATTGTATTACATTTTTATTATTTTCATTATTGAAATTTAGGATTGTTGTAAATTCGTTATTACACGAATATATTTGATAATAATTTGCGTTATGAGATATATATTTACAAATGATGAATACGTATATATATATATATATATATATATATATATATATATATATATATATATATATGTATATATGTATGTATATATTTATGTATGTATGTATGTATGTATGTTTGTATGTATGTAGATATTTCTTTACTACTATATAGATAATGTTTCATCGATGTTTCATTGTTAGTATTGTTAAGCTTCCTCGTAGTTTCTTTCTTTTCACTATGGAAAAAGAGAAAATGGAGCGAGAAATCGGTACTAGGTATAGAGAAAAAAGTATAGAAATAGTTACAGCTTACTTTTCCGTTGGGAGAGATTAAGAGAGATATTGGATTTCTTTTACTGACATTCTAAAGATTTATATACCTATATATTTATATTTATACATAGATATATACCTACTATATATGTATATCTGTATATATATATGTATATATATATATATATATATATATATATATATATATACTTATTCGATAGTTATATTTTTTATATTTTTATTTTGCATAGGTGTTGATATTTTTTAAAGTACGATTTTTTCTAAAATTTCTTCAGATATTTTGGAATGAGTATGAAATTATAAGATATTTTATATCACCGTAAATTAATAATATAAATTAGTAATATAAATTAATAATCACTTTAAATTAATAATTAAATTAATAATATAAATTCTTTTTTATTAATACATTAATACATGTGTATATATATATATATATATATATACATATTTACAATATCTATATGTATTATACTACATAGCGTTTTTACGAGAGTGTTTTTGGATACACATCTCGTATCAGACCAACGATGATAGTCGATTTGCACGGAGAATCTTCCCCCGTCTCTTTCAAATCGTCAGAGTTATAGACTCATTGATCGCGATGAATAAGGGCAGCGGCACTAGACTAGGATACCGTTCAAGGCCATTAGCAAAATACCGTTCGCCACGTTCCCCCAAATTAATGGAAGAACGCACGTTCTTTTAAAGGATCCCATGAAGCTCGTGATGGTAAATGCGCGATAATAAATATTGTACGAATTGAAGTTATCACAGTATATTTGTTGAAATAAGATACAATTGTTGGTGATTTTGTATGACGACGTATAGTTCGGTTTTAGATTGTGTTGGATATCTCCGATTAAGCTATAGTCAATGATATTGGTAATACTAAATTGTCTTATTGATGAGTGCAAATGCTTTGATGCGACTGTTTGTAAATTTCTCTTGAACTATTCATTCTACTAATTATATATATAATAACTATTCACGAAGGCATTAATGAAGTAGGAAAGATAAATGGAAAGGGAGGAGTTTAAATAAAAAATGCCGGGAAAGGGAAAGCAATATTCTTATTGGTCGTAGAGTTTGTTAGGATATTTCATTGGAATGTTCAAACAATTCTATGCGTATGGCACTTTATTCTAGTGATCGTGTAGATTAGAGTCTGTCAATGAATATTTCAAGGTTAAACGATAGATAACCCTTAACTCGTTGCGCCTAGACGTGTTCTTTCATTAATTATTAGTATCGACACATTATTGAAAACTAAATACTTGACCAAAAATGCCTAAGCTCGGACAAAACTGGCAATGTGTTTTTTATCTGTGCGTTTTTTTTTTTTTTTTTTTTTTTTTTTTTTTTTTTTTTTTAGCGAATATCCAACAAGTTTTCAAGGGCAGATATTTCTAATAATGATATATGACTCTTAGGAGAAAGTACTGTGAATAATTGAGGGACGTACGTGTGCGTCAACTGATATTTTATATTTTTATTTGACACAGTACGTATTGTTATTCTTTAACGTACGATAATATCAAAGATAAAAAATAAAAAGGAATAATCGAAAAGGCAAATAATAACTAAATAAATATTTTTATTAAAGTAATGAAAATATTAAAAACAACAAAATCACTAACCAAGAATAAACGTTAACAAAGCAGTATAGTTGTCACTTTCCAATGTCAAGATTCAATGACTGTCGGTTACTTTCTGTATTTATTTGGGTCAATGTCGACTAAATAATCGTTTCCTGTCCCTTTGGTAAATACCCATGTCAAAGTTAACACCTACGAGCATTCGTAAGATAAACGGCAAAGGAATACAAATGCTTGAAAGGTAGAGCTATACCCTTCTTTCTCGTGAAAGGTAAAGAAATGTAAAATGGTTGAAAAAAAAGGAAGAAAAAAAAAATAAAATAAAAACATACGGAGAAGAATAACGAAGTTAAAAGAAAATTGTTTTTTAAATGACGAAATATTCGATCAATTAAATAAAAAATATGTCTCGTCGATAATATTATAAATGAAATGAAGAATACGAAGTTAATTATGAATTAAATAAAAAAAAAATATAATTATGAATTAAATAAAAAAAAAAAAAAAATATATATATATATATATATATGTATGTATACATATCAAAAGTCAATAATTAATAAAAATCATTTACTTACTTATGCAATAAACGAAGTGACATAATATATTTTATATATAATATATATAACATATTGTAATATTAAATATATTAAATAATATAATTAAATATTATGGTATTAAATATATTAAAGTTGAAATAGAAAAGATATGAAAAAGTTGACAATTCTGAATTACATCAACAATTTGCAAATTATAATATTATATAAATATTAATTAATCAATAAACGTTAATATTGCCTTACGATGATAATTCGTACGAGGTATTGATGTCATTGATAATATTAGGGTTTATAAAATAATGGAGACAAGGGAATGTTGCTTGTTGTGGGTGGAATCATTGTGGAGGGGAGGGGGAGGAGATAGGGAAAAGACAAATGAACATTCGAAACTGACGAATCGTATGCGTTTACAAGGGAGGAGTGGGGGGGAGGGAGGAGTGTTGGGAGAGATAATTAATAGCATTGTTGAAAACTCGAATCAGCGTTACGTAATGTCGAATAGTGGATCGGAGGAATAACGATCGAGCTCGAGTGGATTAATTGGACATATTAAACTAGTTTAGACTTCGTCTAAACGTGTTTTCCCAAGCCTCTGGTTGTGAGCTTTCTATCACTCTTCAATGGCATTACATGTAACATACATAATTGACCATTTCTTGTAACGAATACCATTTGGTATCTGTTACTCGATTATTGCGTAAAAGTGAAAATACCTTGGTACTGTAGGAATACCATTAGTGTACCTACTTTCCGATTTGAAATAAAATTGGGTTTAGAAATTTCTTTGGAAAATAGGGGGTGGGGGGGATGGAAGAAAGAAAAGAAAAGAAAAAATAAATAAAATATCGACAACCTCGTTTGAGAAAATACGAGTAATAGATCTTTCGTCGTCGTACATTTTTTATTTATTTAAACTAAGTTTCCTTTTTCTTTTTGTTCTCTTCGATTTTCGTTACTCGTGATATTTATTTATTAATTTATTTATAAATACTTTAAAGTAAACAATTGTTTTTTTTTTTTTTTTAATTATCGTTCAGTTAATTAAAATGCGTAATTATAAATATCAATAATACGGTGGAAACATTTTAATCGAAGTTAATTAAATTTAATGTTTAAGCAAAGATAATTAACGAGAACATCTCGATCGAAATTAATTATATTTTGAATGATAATTAAATGTAATTAAACATAATCGTCGATTACCGTTTATAATGTCGGTAAATAATAGAGTGATTTTATCTTTTTCAAAATTGTCATTGTTCGATTTACGATCAGAAAAAATATCTTTCGTCAACAAGTGTCATCTCCCTATTTTTCTCCCTCCCTCCCTTTCTGTCTCTTTTTCTCTCTCTCTCTTTTTATCTTTCTCGTTATTGTTTCTATCTGGATAAATTTATATGTTAAACGAGTGCACGTAATTAATTAAATTTTGGTTTGCTATCTCCAACTACGTAGCTCGTAGATATAATGTATCGTAACGAAGGATAATACAGAGATGATCAAGTTTATAATTATTATAATAACGTGTCGATTATTATATAAGTTATCGTAATACGAAATTACAAAAAAAAAAACGAAAATGAAAGGAATAAATAAATAAATAAATAAATAAATAAATAAATAAATAAATAAATAAATAAATAAACAAATAATGGTATAAGCAAATCATCTTCTTCGAGTAATACAACATACTTAATTATTATTATTAATTCATAAATAATGGACAAATATACAGATGAAAACTATATAATAATCTTGTTTTCTTTTCCTTTTTTTGTTCAATGATAAGATGATAACATTTTAATAATAATAATAATAATAATAATAATAATAATAATAATAATGATAATAATAACAATAATGATAATAGTAACAATAATAATAATGAAGCTGTTAATAACTTGACATTTGATGTTAAAAATTTAAGAATTTTAATGGAACGAAATTTTTCGATTAATCGTATTTCATTATCAAAGATTTATTTCGAATTAAACGAGGATGACCTGTTTTGAGTTAATTCTTGTCGTTTCTATCAAGATTGTAAGATAAAGATTGTGATAAATAAAACTGGATGATGATATATAGTCCTTAGAGAGAAAGAGAGAGAGGGAGGCAGAGAGAAAAATAGAGAAATAGAGGGAGAAAAAGATAAAAATAGAAACAGATTGATAGATAAATAGATAGATAGATAGATAGAGAGAGAGAGAGAGAGAGAGAGAGAGAGAGACAGACAGACAGAGAGAGAGAAAGAGAGAGACAGAGAGAGAGAGAGTGAATTGAAGGGTTCCAATTTGAAGATTTGGCTCAAGGATTTGACGAGTGGATGTACTTGATCTGCTCCTTCCTCTTGCTTCGCTATATTATCAACTTTCAAAAGATCTTGCAGATACGTGGCCTGTCTATTATACTCTTGCTTGTCATTATTTTATATTTTATTTTATATTTCATCATTATTTTATTTTATTATTATTATTATGGAGAGCGATGGATTGATATTTGTATTACTTTGTTGTAAATTATAAAACAATTCGTAATAATTATATTTATTTAATTTAATTTAATTTAATTTATTCATTATTCATTTCTCGTTTCATAATTGAATGCGTGTATGCGCGCGCACGTGTGTGTGTGTATATATATATATATATATATATATTAATGTTGTTAGAAAATTAGTGTTTATAAAAATTAAAATATATATATATATATATTATTTTTTAATAATTTTTTTATTATGTTTATATTAATACTTCGATATAAATAATTGTATACCAATATTAATATTTTTAAAAAGTTTATATTTATATTAACTTTATTTCTTGTTTTTAGTATAAATGATCGTAACGATTTTTATTTTTTTTTTATTTTTTTTTTTTTTTTTTTAATGACTCTCGTGATTTGATTAATTTTAAAATGAGAATGAATTTCGAAATAAAAATTGGGAATATATAAATCATAAATAAAGTGAATACAATTACATTACATATACAAATAACGGAAGGAAAACAAGTGTCGAATGATTTATGAATAATATAATTGTATTTATGTATATATGTATGTATTTATATATGTGTATATATATACATATGTATAGTGTGTATAGAAAACGTACAATGGATTAAAGACCTGACAAGGGGTAATTTTTCGTTTATTTTATCGTAACTCTCGAGCAATCGACCGTAGGAAGGGAGGAGGAGGTGGAGGAGGAGGAAGAGGAGGAGGTGGAGGACAGAAAAGAAAAAAGGAAAAAAGAAAACGCTCGAACCTCACACGATAATCAATGTAATTGCTCGGCAATTTCGATTCGCTTATGGCATCGTTCATGCATGTTGCAAAGAAGTGCAATGAGAACGAAACGGATTTCGCACCTTACTGATTCCTAAGAATCATTATTTAAGAGTGACAAAATAGTTGCCTTTCTCTCTTTCTCTCTCTCTCTCTCTCTTTTATTTCCAACTAAAATTCATCTATTCTTTCTTCTTTTCTTTTTTTTTAATCTATTTTTTTATTACCGATTTATATAATAAAATATTTTATTTATTATGTGCATCCATATTATAGTAATTTATAATATTAAATTGAACGAAAATATTTAATACTATATTTAACAAAAATTATGTTAATAATATAATAAATATATAATATAATTAATATATAAAATACGTACATACATACAAATATATATATATATATATATATATAATTTTGAATATAAATAATCAAACAAAAATTAAATAAAACATATATATATATATGTTTGTTTAATATACTTATTAAATATATATTACTTAATAACAATATTAATATATAAAATTTCTCATAATGTCAAGTAAAAAATAATTAATTAAATTCGAACTTTTTGTTTCGATGGTACAAATCAACGTTTAAAAAATTATTGTTTTTCTTCTTATTTTTTTTTTTTTTTTTTTTTTTTTTTTTCTTTTTCTTAAAAGTTCTTATGATCTTTTCTCGGCAAATGAAGTAGTGAATCGGACAGAGATTTATGGGACGTAGATTGACGATGTGAAATAAAGAAAAGTACGCGCGCGTGCGAAGGAAAGTATCTCACGCGATAAATATGTCAAGGTCATTCGGGCCCAATAATTCGAGCAGACGTTTCAGTAAGAACGAACGAGAAAAATGATTTTTATATCTTATGGCTTATGATATATACGATAACAACACATGTGCGCTATGTCGAAAGACTTATGTATTGCATTATGTATTATATTTACTTTACGTATCTATGTAAAAGAATGATGAAAATTATTTTGGTCTGTAAGTTTTCGTTTCTTTGATTAATAACAATCATAGATTTTAAATTTCATCATAAATTTTCTTTTTATCGTATCGTATATATATATATATATATTTTTATTTTTATTTTTTATTGTAAAAAGAGAAACGTCTGAAACGAATGACTACGAATCAATTGAAAAAAGAATTAGGTTAGATTATATGTATGAAAAGTGATATAAAAATTAATAAATCAATAATATATAATAATTTAACTAATGAAATAAGAAATTTATTCATTTGAAATGTGTCTCTTTATATTTTTTTTTATACTATTGACTTCATTATTTGAGTTTACTATTTATTTTTACTATTGAGTATTGACTTTTTTGTTTTATTAAATTGACTTTTTTTTTTTATTAAATTAGCTTTATTATTTTTATTTTTTATTATTGACATTAGTCAAATCTCTAATTCTTCTTCTTCAAAATGGCGGAAAAATTGATCAGTTATGACTAACGCAAGTAGAAGAGAACTAAAGAATTGGTAATAATCTTGTTTATTCATAAAAAGAAATCTCGATTGATGAACGACGAATCATTTGTAAAAGGATTGATTAAAGTACATAAAAAATTAATATTACTATTAATTAATATTATGATTAAAAATGAATAAAAATTAATATATAAATAACGAAGCATGATTTAACTTAATCAAATGAGAAATTTGCTTTATTTAACAGCTGTTGTTTCCATATTTTATTTTACTATTGCATTAAGAGTACTTATCCACTTGTTTTATAATATTTCTAATATTTTTCCTTAGAATATTTGAAAATATCGAAAAAAAAAAAAAAAATCAATTTTTTACTTTATAAGAAATGTTAAAAAAATTTTTACGATAATTCATTTGTTCGTTTCGTTTATAAACTTAGTAGAATAAAATGATAATAAAATTTTATTTTGTGTTAAAGTATAAATATTCATAAAACTTATCAAAGTCATAAGAAAATGTTTATATGTCGTTCACTGTCAAGCGAGTAGTACATATATTACGACTTTCGTTTATGTGTAAGAAAGTTTTACAGACAGAATTTACATTTTACGAGTTTCCTTTATGACGATCGCAGGTGAAAAGAAAAAGAAAACGTAAACGGAAAAGAAAAAGAAAAAGAAAAAGAAAAAGAAAGAAAAAGCAAAAAGTGTTTGTAAGATTTCTTTATTTGAAACTCGTATAGAACATTATCCTCGGTGGTAGATACTGGTATCCTGGTAATCCTTGGAGTTCGCGTACTTCTTACTTTCTTAAGAAGATGAAGGACTTTTAAATCCTTGTTCCCGTGAGATATCTCGTAAAATCGTTTCTCGAAATGATATTTTGACTACATACGGATTTTTTTTTCGAGATCCCTTATATACGGGGTGATACAATAATTGTTATCAATTTAAATTATTGTCAGCGTCACTTTTTATCTTTTTTTTCTTTTTCTTTTTTTGTTTATTTTATTTTATTTTACTTTTTTTGTTTTTGTACGACGAGATCGCTTTGAAAATATTCAGATCGTCTAGTTCCTCATTTTTTTAATTTTTAAAAAATTTTTTTTCAATTTTTTTTCAATTTTTTTTTTAATTTCTTTTTTTATACATATATATGTATATGTGATTTATATTAATAGGAATATGATAATTGTATTATTTAATATAAATAAGTAATCTATATAAAATTTAAATTATTCTTTAGTGAATTAGAATGTTACTTCCTTTCTCTTTTATTTTTTTTTTCATTTTCTTTAATTTTTCTTTTTTTATAACGATCTTCAACAACAGATCATTTTTCTTTGTCCTAAGAATTCTAATTGTTTCATCGAACAAATTCTTTTTCTTTTTTCCTTTTTGTATTATTTTAAGTAGAGATCAATTATTGAATCACCCTGTATTGTTTTATATTATTCATAATAACTTGGCAAATAGTCCTTGTTCGCAGAAAAGATGTGATCTTGAAATTTGATTTATTTCGAGAGGCTACAGTAATATTCTCTTTTTCTCTTTATCTCTATCTCTCTATTTCTATCTCTTTCTTTCCTTCTTTTTGCTTGATTTGTATTCAAAGTAAGAATATGCGAAGGTCGAGGAAAACTGAGAATTTCGAAGCACGATCTTTAGATGTATAACAGAGATACCTACCTACCTACCTACCTATCTAGCTACCTATCTATCTACCTACCTACATATCTACCTACCCACCTATCTACCTATCTACCTACCTATCCATTTATGTGTACTATCGTTGTCGTGAAGTTTAATTTCAGTTCAACTATCTGCAAATACATCTTTATTCCTAATCTATAACCATATCTCCATACTCGTATGCGTACATGTAACTTCTGAGATCAGTATAGTTGACGTTGACAGTAGTGAATTTGGATCTCTATGTTCTTCTCGACATATATTATAATATTTTTATAATACTATATTCTACAAAGTTAAATCTATTCTTGGATATGACGTTGCTTGAGAGTGTCTGATTTAAAAAAGAAAAAAAAAAAAAAAAAAAACAAATAAAACTATTGTTCTCGTCATATCGGATATAATTTTCAAGCTAAGATTTATATGCAACAGTTTTATACGATTTTTCTGATGATAAAAAAATTATTAGATGTTAATTAAAAAAATGTTCGAAAAAATTTTATATTGAAAATTATTGTTTTCAAAATAGATATTAATCCGTATCTTACTTATTCATGATAATAATGAACATAATTTCATCGTTTCGTGGCGTTAATTCTTAAATGATTGTCCTATTTATCAATGCGGTACTTTTATTTAATAAAATAAATCGGAAGTACGATATAGAAGAGGAGGGATTTATCGTTGTGTTAAAATTAATTATTATTATTTTATCATTGTATTAACATTAATTATTAATAATTATTATAGCGAAGATTATTATTATTATTGTTATTTATCATTAATTATTAATAAGAATTATAGTGATCATTATAATTTTTCATTACAATTAATGATTAATAGTTATTGTAATAATTATTATCAGTTACTTATGTTATTATTAATTAAGTTGCATCAATTAACAATATATTCATTATATATTGATAATATATATTAAATGAGTTATTATTAATAGTTATTAGTAATCAGATCTATTGATGATGATTAACATTTTTGCCCGAGGTTATTTTCTTTTCTTCTTTTTTTTTCTCTCTCTTTAAATAAATCTTCCTAACACTTGTAAATAAAAACGTAATATTTTTAATTAACATTAATAATATCGATTAACGATCGATTGAAATTATAAAAATCCATTTATTCGATCGATTTTATATTTATATTGTATTAATATATAAAATTTGTTCTAATCAATCTCTTATATTTAAAGCATTACATTTGGAACATACTTATTTAATTATTAAAATTACCTTATATATGATATATTGAAGATTATATGTCGATTAAAAAAATTTTATTATATATTAACGAGCTCTTTAAAGTACATAAAAAAAAGAGAAGAAAAAAAAACGCCTTTCTTTCTCCTAGATGTCTTTTTTTTAATTTTCTAGGTATGTGCAATTCCTTAGGAAAAAAAAAAGAAAGAAAAAAGAAAAGAAAAAAAAAAAAGTGAAAAGAAAAAAATTAAGAAGAGAAAAAATTAACTGCGATTGAGAATATCGTGATGTAAGTTATAATTTGATGTATAATAAATGCATATGCACATGCATACATATGCATACATACGTACATACGTACGTGCATGCAATAATCCATATTTATGTATATACATACATATGTAAGTACATATATTCGAGATAGGATTTCTTGAAGTTAAATAGTAGCATGGTTTTTAAAAAACTTTAACAAGATATATACGTACATGCGGTAACAAATGCTCGCCATTTTATCGATCGACCACTAGTGGAAACATCGTTAGGCTCGCTGTTTCCATTTAACGACGTCTCTCCTTAGCGGTCGCTGTGGTTACACATTTTTCTTTCCACCCTGTAT
This sequence comes from Vespa velutina, assembly GCF_912470025.1. Taxonomy (NCBI): domain Eukaryota; kingdom Metazoa; phylum Arthropoda; class Insecta; order Hymenoptera; family Vespidae; genus Vespa; species Vespa velutina. Next base: position 7,808,724 of record NC_062194.1, read on the forward strand.
CCCACCTCACCCCCACCCCTATCCCCATATATACCCCACCATTTCAATTGGTCCAAATTGAGAACCCTTCGGCCTCCATTGGCTCGTCTATTTCTGCACTCCCATTAACAATTTCCACGGGGAATCGCATGGTTGAGGTCGTTAAAGAATAAATTACGTTTTGTCCAACGAACTCTCGTGCATTTCTAATGGAAAAATTCAAAGCTTTATGACTTTCGTGTTACGTTCTACGACAATTATTTTTATAATCATAGATCAGAGCGATCTAATGCGATAATTGTTAGGATATTGTCGTCGTTTATTTAAAAAGAAAAAAAAAAAAGAAATATTAAACAATTATATTATTCATATCTTTTTAATGGGTTATGACGAAAGGTATAAAATATAAATAATGAAATATTAAAATTTTATATATATATATATATATATATATATATATATAAAATTCATAAAAATTACTAAAAAGAAACAAAAAAAAAAGAAAAAGAAGCAATATAAACATATTTCTTTTTCTTTTAATGATTATAACTGCTTCTATAAAATAATTCTAATATATTAATATTTATTGAATATTGAATGTTATGTAATTAAGGAAAATCATACAAAAAGTCAAACGTTCTATCGTAATTGAATTACGATGCAACCATCGATGGTTCTACGTGATATTATCACACAAGTTCCGAGAAGTAAAAACTTAATTGAGACTTTGTCTCTCTCTCTCTCTCTCTCTTTCTCTCTCTCTCTCTCTCACTCACTCACTCACTCACTCACTCACTCACTCACTCACTCACTCACTCACTTACTCACTTACTCACTTACTCACTTACTCACTCATTCGCTCACTCTCATTCTTTTCACTCGCCCCCTCCGCCACCCTATCTTCCTCTCTTAAATTAGAAAGAACGAGTCTATGACCGACCTTGAGAGATATATAGGTCAGTGGCATATTATATGTGATACACGTATTTGCATGAAATCATCTTGTTGTATACAAGTTTATAATGTAATATATATATATATATATATATTTATATACACATATAGATATGTATATGTATGTACGTATGCATATACATATGCATACATAGATGAGATAATGAAGTAATATAGCTTGTCTTTTAGAGTTTATAGATATCTACGTATTTACACGTCAGTTCTTTTCTTTTTTTTGTTTCTACAATGACAAATTTTTTTAAATAGAATCTTATATATGCATGTATAAATGTGTATAATATTTCATGACATATTATTTCATATGCCTGTGTATATGTGCCTATCTTTGTATGTGTATATTGTGTGTGTATTGCGGGTGTATGTATACGTGTACTTTATGATGATCGATATTTCATGACACATTATTTCATATATCTGGGTTTGTCTGGCTGTCTGTCTCTCTCTTCCTGTTTGTGTGCGTATGTGTATGTGTGTTTACAAAGGTAAAAGATCGATCATTGTAACAATAGGATGTCGTGTTATTGTTATTAAAATAAGGAGTATGTATAGAATATGAATAACAAAACGTGAAAGGATATTGGTTGTTAATTTGTTACTAACAACGAACTCATCGTAGAATAGATTACTCTCTTGTTGGGTCAATTACAATATTACTTATTGGGTCATTTTTTTTTAGAACATTTGTTTTGATAATGATGATGATTATTATTATTATTATTATTATTATATTGATTATTATTATAACTAAAACGAGATGATGTAGTGAATTGAAAAACGGAAAAAAAAAGGAAATAAATTAAACGAAATCTAATATATATCCAAACAAAGACAGATATATATATATATATATATATATATATATATATATATATATATATATATATGTTATTGAGACACTGACCTGAAAAATTAAAAAATGCAAATCTTCCTTTGAATAATGGAGATTAATGTGAAATTTAAAAAATTCTTTTGAAGGCAAGAAAGAAGGTTGCGGAATTTAAATTGAAATCTATCATATCTCCTTTCTTTTATTCTTCTACTTTTACTTCTTCTTCCTTTTTTCTTCTCTTTTTTTTTCTTTCTTTTTTTATCTTCTTGACGAGAGGTTCCACGTGTCGTCTTTCCGTTTCCGTTTCCATTTCGGATTCTGCATGTAGATATCGTGAGATCATATACCACTCCTTTGAAAATCTCTAACTCAATTCGAGTAACATGGATCGAGAATTCTTTATCCGCTTCAGTGAATTCATTGAATTCATCATTTATCGGTTAGAAAGATAGAGATAAAGAGAGCGAGAGAGCGAAAGAGCGAGAGAGAGTGAGAGAGAGAAAGTATGGTAATGCTAAACTTTTTACGAGTATCTATCTATCTATCCATCTATTTACCATCTTTGCAAAAATAGTCGTCCGTCGAATAAAATTAGGTCAAGAAATTTATGACCTAAGAAGAGAGTTTTAAGAAAATATCAATGTACATGTATTATACATTTCAAATGATTCTTTACATTTGAAAAATTATTTGTCGTATATAAACTGATAAATATCTTATATTCTAAATTTTTATATAGTTAAGATGAATCTATAACATTTGTACGTTTACTGTGTTATATGCATCAATTATTGTAGTAATTTTATATATATATATATAAATTAAAATTAAAATTTAGTAGACAATTTTTTTTTCTTTTTTTTTTTTTTTTTTTTTTTTTTTTAATCAAATCAGGATCTGTAAAATTTTATTATTTTATTATAATTGTATATAAATTGGACGACTTTTAATTAACAAAAATGAATCTCCTTCAAAATATATTAAATATGTTTTAATTGAAATAAAACGATACTATTACAATTACAGTAACAACACAATAATAATTAATATAACAATATATATATATATATATATTATTATTATTATTATTATTATTACACACGTACACACAAATACACACACACATATATCACTTTTCACAACGATCATTTAACAATCATGAATTTCTATGCATTATACATTAAAATAATCATAATTCTTTTTAAAGTATCATCAATTTTCGTAATAATCATTTGTACAAATCATATCAATCAATATTTGAGATGATTATCATATAATTGTTTATCATCGTGTACATATAAACAAGACGAGTATGCGTCATATGTATATTAATACATATGATGAGAAGAGTTGCAGCTGCGTAATTCGTAAGCTTTATCAAATGCGACAGACATTGAAAATTCTCGTTTAAATGCATTCAACTATTTCAAGTTAAATTATCATAGTTGTACGTGTATCCATCTGTGAGTACATGTATATTTATATTATTATTACTATTAATAATAATATTATTATTATTATCATCATCATTATTATTATTATGATTGTTATTATTATAATAAGTAAGAAACTTATTATGAAAATAACAGAGAGTGATAACAAAGAAAGATAAATATGACTTACAATAAATATTAAAATAAACGAATGGAAACTCATTTTCTGAAAATAAAATACGCAGTTGTGTAAAGTTAATTTTTATCATTCTCAGTTGCGCTTTTTTTTTAAAGCACATTTTCCTTTCTTTTTTATTTTTTCGTTTTGGTATTTACGTTTACGCGACAATTTTTTTTATATTATTAATATACTACGTATATACATATTTTTTTTAATAGCATTTAATATTATTAGTAAATATATACTTTACTAATAAAATAGTTTTATTATACTATATATATATAAACATTTTTATTAATTGATATGTAAATAATTTTCTAAACAAAACTTACGCATATCTATATTCTTTCGTTTGGACACGAAAATTTATAACATTTCCTTGAAATTTATTGATAAATTTACCATAATATTTTTCGAATGATACGAGTTAATCAAGAGTTGATTGTTTTATAAATAAATTAATTATAAATAGATTATATAAATTTATTATTAAATACATTATGAGATTGTCTTTCGAAATTCAATATTTATCGTATACATTAGAATAAAATAAAAATTAATTAATTTGCAAATACTTAGCGGGAATGAAAAATAATAATAATAATAAAAAAAAAAAAGAATTAATAGAATTAAAATTGGATCGAAAGATATTTGTTGGTAATATTTCTTTTTTTCTTCTTCTTCTTCTTCTTCTTCTTTTTAATTCTTTTTTATTATTTTTTCTTTTTTGTTGTTAAGAAGATTAGAAGATCAACCTTTTTTTCTTTTCCATTTCTGATAAACGACAATTTTGATTAAAATGTAAAAACGATTTGTTTATTATCATTATTATCATTAATCACACGGGATTATGAGATCACAAGACGAATGAGAAATAATCGTCATTTTCTTTTTTCATTTTTTTCCCTCTTATCTCTCTCTCTCTCTCTCTCTCTCTCTCCCTCGATGTCTATATCCAAGCTGTCGTTTCGAAAAATCGTTGTATTTTTTTTCTTTCTTTTCTTTTTTTTATCTCGGTTCTTTTTTTCTTCTCTCTCTCGTTTAAATTTTAGGAACATCGACATAAATAGGTCGCGATACGGATGAGCAAAAAGTACCGTAGCCCCACGTGCGGCCCATATGTTCGAATTAACAACCAAACGATACGATTCTCGGAAAAATGTTCTGCTTCGAGTGATATCGCTTGTAAACACGTTCACGCATCATAATACATATGTATGTATATATGTATATATGTATATATGTATATGTATCTATGAGTGAATATATGTATGTATGTAACTATGTATACAGTCGAGGACAGAAATATTTCAATACTTTTTTCAATTGAACAAAGATTAAAGAAAAAAAAAAAAAAAAATAATAATAATAAAAAGAAATAAATGAAATTAAAAGGAATGAAAAGAAAAATATAATAATTAAAAAATAAAACAGATTGATATCTTTTTGTAGAAGAAGATAAGAAATATGAAATGTGAATTTTTTTTTCTTTTTTTATATATATATATATATATATATATATATATATTTTCTCTTGAAAGATTTTAAAGATTAAATAAATACATATTCTTATGTATATGATTATAAATATTCTATTACGTATACGATAAAATTTATTTATTTATATAGATAAATTTTAATAATGTTTTCGATTTAACACACATTAAACAACCATGACATTTCTCTGTTAGTAAGAATTTTTGAAAAGTCTTACGATTAGAAAGTATTTTTCTTTTTATTTTTTATCTGTTAAAATAAATGTTATACTTCGTATAACAAGCTAATCTATTCGACAAATTCGGAATAATTTTTTATAAAGACGAAGATAAAAGAAACAGAAGACAAAAATAAAGAAATGGAATAATAAATAAAAGCAAATTTTTCATTTAAAATAATATAGAAAATATTATTTCAATATTTCTGTGACTGACTGTATGTATGTTGTAAGTACATATGTATATATATTCATACACGCGATACCTATATATATATATATATATATATATATATATATATATAAATATATCATAAAATTATACAGATGTATTTACTAAAATGTATGTGTTATTTTTTCGTGCAACGTGTGTGAAATTACCAAAAAATTTCGGAACGGACGATTGTAATTAAATCGGTTAATAAAAAGAATCGTTGTCGTGGTCGATTCGTCCTCGAAATTATTTTTATGCGATTTTTACACAGGTAAAATCATTTTCGCACGTGTTTTATAATTGTTAATGACTCAATCGACGAGTTTATTCATTTTATAATACGGCTGTTATTGATAATTATTATCAATTCATTTAGGATCATAAATCGATTGCAATCATGATCATAAAAAAAAAAAAAAAAAAAAAAAAGGAAAGAATTCGATACTGAAAAAATTATTGGTGAAGGAAATTATTCGTCCATTTTTTTCAACTATCAATTAGCATTCACATTACCAAATTATTTAATAATAAATATGTTTTATATAATTTAATAATAATTATGTTTATAATATAAATGCACAGATTTTGTCTATTTATTGAATAATATAGATAAACAGATATTATGTATTTATCGAATAATAGATAAATAGATACATACATACAGATTTTATCTGTTCGCGTGAAATAATATAGAAATATAGATTAAATTTATTTATTGAATATTACAAAAATTTATAGATTTATCAAATAATATAGATATATATATATATATATTTTATTTATTTATGGAACAATGTAGTCATTATAATCTATAGTTTACATTTATATATATAATAGATTAATATATATATATAGATTAATATATATATTATTCTCTATAATATTTCTTTTTATAGTCAAAAAATGATCGTACAATTTCTATTGTTACACATGAATCAAAGTTTGATTTGATAAATATGACGTATCATATATTTATATTATTCACGCAACTAAATATACATCCATACCATTGTTATAATATTCTTTTTTAAAAAGAAGTATAAGAAAAAGAAAAAGAAAAAGAAAAAGAAGAACATATTTTCGATTAAGCCTTACTCATTCGATAAATTTATTTGGTTATTTTCATTATTGTTAATAGGTATGAGTATGTATACTTACATACATATATATATATATATATATATATATATATATATATATATATATATGTATATATATGATATTTGTTCGTTCCATATCACCTTGATTACTTATTAAGTGCATTCACAGACCTAGATCAGTAAGTAGTATGCAACCGTGTATGCCCTTAGGGAACCTGTTCATGATAACCTTCTCCTATATCAAAATGTTCATGCCTGGTATTAACACCGTAGACTGGATCGTGAACCAAAAGCAATAATAATTTTGGCCACGTACACGAGTCTAATTATTCTCGTTAAGTGATTAGTTTGTTATGGAGAGAAGCTTTGAAGGAGTAGACAGACTTATATATGTATATGTATATATACATATGTACGTACATACATATGTACGTATAATACGTATGCATATATATTAAATGTACGTATAATACGTATGCATATATATTATATGTATGTATGTACGTATATATATGTATGTGATATGTATGCATATGTATGTTCATATGTGTTTAGTATGTATGCATGTGTGTAGTACATATATATAATATATATACGTACGTATGTATGTATATATGTATGTATATATGTATGTATATATATATATGAAGAAGATCTAAATATTTCCGACGTATTATCATTACCACTTTTGCCTCTTTAACTCGATTATGTAAGAATTTATTCAAACCAGATTACTAACAAGCATGATCTTCTAATATCTACGATAGAATTTTGACCTACCGAAATAACGATCGGTATTCTTTTTCTATCTTGGTTTTTTTCTCAATGTTAACTCTATAGAAGTAAGTTCGTAATACGTATCGACAATATTAAATAAAAGAAAAAAATTAATAATAAAAAGGAAAAAGAAAAGAAAGGAAACAACTGGTAAATTTTAGTAGCTTGTAATGATAAAAAAAATTAATAGAAATAATATAATTATTATATATATATATATATATATATATATATATATATATGTGTGTGTGTGTGTGTGTGTGTGTGTTTGTGTGTTATTTATTTAATTTTATAAAAAGTACACCATTATATAAATGACGTTATGCGATATTCAGTTTTAATAGAAAAAAACTGCTGTTTTATTGCATATTTCTATTTAAATTATTCGAAGTTTTCTTGATTTCCGTTTCTTTTTTTTTTTTTTTTTTTTTTTTTTTTTTTTTTTTTTTTTTATTATATAAACCATATATTAACGTGATGAGCAGGAATATATTTTTATATTCCTGCATACAAAAGAAAAAAAATAAAAGAAATTCAAATAATTCATATAAAAGGAAACTACTGTACATATGTATTTAATATATATATATATATGTGAAGATAAAAATATAAAAATTTCGTTATATAGAAACCGTTCGTAATTTAAGTATCGCTTTATACGAGCTTTTTTATCTGCATTTCAAGACAACGTTATATCAAAAGCGCGTTGTTTAAGTATCGCGTTATATGAGGGTTATACATATTCTTCCATTTATGGTGTCCGTACATTTAAGCAAACGCATGTTTATTGCAAGTCGTTGAGTATAGTTCTTACTTTCTTAAGTTTTATTTATTTGTTATTTACTTTTTATTGAAATAAAATTACGATATCCTACACGTTACATCAATTTCTTATATTACGAAGCCATGAATCTTGTTTATTGTTTACGAGGATTTGCTACCCCCTATTTTATCCTCGATTTTTCTCATAAATACGATTTTTAAGATGATTTCTGTTATATCTTAATGCACTTGTAATGTGTATCCTTAAATAAGATATGTTTCACAAATATATATTTATTATTTAGAAAGGGATAAATAATAAATGCTTTCATCGGTTGTTTTATCCATCCAGGAGATTTTCAAAAGTCATCCCCTAGAAATTGCAGCTCTAAGAAACTTCTATTTTATTAAGTTATTTGATTTTACGAGATCTGATCTCTGCCACAAGTATAATAATATTGATAATATTTAATATTTATTTATACAACTATTATCCCAATACTTTTCAACGTTTTTAATCGGTAATTAATTTAAATAAAACGATCAGTATTCAAAATGCAATTTGTTTGTCAGCTTATTTGTCAGTATATTAAATAAATGATCAGTATTTATAATAAAATATATTGGTAAGTAATGCAAGTGGTCAGTACTATACTGATCAATGCAGAAATTGTCAATATATTAATTAATACAATATTTGTATATACATATGATAATTCGTAATTATTTTAAATAGATCCTCGATATTTATAATAAATCCAGATGCAATTTAAATTGCAAAGCAGAAAATGATAATTATTTATATTTATATTGATCGCTTATTATTATGTATTGATATTTCATTATAAATACTAAATAAAGTATTCTCATATGAATACTGATCATTTATTT
>NC_062194.1:7820078-7835078 GCF_912470025.1 Vespa velutina
CATTCTGCATTTTTTTCTTTTTTGTATGTTCTTCACGTTTTTATGATCTCTTAATATTATTAATTTATGTATATAATTTCATTGTATATACTGTTGGTCGTATAACTATATACTTTAATATCTCGTTAATTATATATAATTTATTTACATATTTATATATATATATATATATATATATATATATATGTACGTATATATGCATGCATGTTTAATATAGTATAACGTTTAAGATTTATTGTCAGTTATTCAATTAATTTCTTAGACGTTAGTAACTTTCATGTTTATATTAGGAATTCGATTAGATCGTACATATTTAAAATTAGCGTGTGCTCATACCATGAAACTTGCTATTATTGTAGTAGAATTTTTAATCTAACATACTACAGTACGATGAAACGAGTGTAAAATCGTAAAGGATGGTGAAAGTGCAACGAGATTATCCGGGAGGGAGATAGGGAGAGTGAGAGAAAGGGTGGGGTGGAGTGGGATTGGGTGTGATGGTGAGGGGTAGAGGAGGGATTAAGGAGGTCTTTGAAACGCATTGAAATGATCGAAAGTAAAATAAAATCGGACGTGTTTACGTGAAGTAACTTAAATTTTATCAATAATTATTTTTATCAAGACGACGGGAAATTATCCGATAAAATAAAATATTTATGTGCACGTATATGTAGTTTCTTCTTTTTTCTTTTTTCTTTTTTTTTTTTTCTCTTTATCTTTCTTTTTTCTTTCTTTTCTTGACTCAAAGAGAAAGCTGACGTAAAATTTATGTACTATTATATTTCAATAAGTTTGTTCTCGTGTTTGTATCGAACTACTATAATTCTTTCGTACTTTAGTTTTTTTTTCGTAATTTTTCGTTTTTTCTTTTTTAGAGAAAAATTATTTTTTTCTGTAATTTAAAAATAAAAAGAAAGAGGAAAATTTCCTCAAAATTTGATAAAAATTTCTACGGTAACGTAATTCTTTTGAAAAAAATTGTTTTCTGCTAATAACTTTCTTCTTCATCTTTTTCCTTTCTTTTTCTTTCTTTTTTTTTTCTTTTTTTTTTTTTTGAAAGATTGTTCCGTACTATAATTTTTTTTCTTCCTTAAAAGATTCCTTGATAAACACTGTAACTTGTTTTCTTTTTTTTCCCTTTTCTTTTTTTCCAAAAGATTGATTCATACTTTAATTAATTATTTTGGAAAAAATTTTTGTTTACTACAAATCTATATTAATATTTTTTAGAAGGAAAGAAATAGGAAGAATGAAAGAAAAAATAAGTAGATATCCTTTATAAACATAAACAGCTTGTTATCGTAAAAAAAAAAACAAAAAAAAAGAATAAAAGATAGAAAGAATAGAAAAGAAAAAGAGAAATGTTTTCAATAATTAAAAAAAAAAAAAAAAATTCATTCGAACGATAGAAGAGAAAAATAGATTTCCGACAAAATTAAATCAAACCATTTTGTTAATCGACAAAATGTGAAGCAACAAAAAGATATCTGTTCAACCGTAAAACCATCAGAACAAATGTTTATTCGAGCATCGTGTAAAATCATTCGTCATTAAAATTGATTGAAAAACGAAAAACAAAATGAAGGATACAGTAAACACAAAAAAAAAAGAATTATAATAGAAAAGGAAGAATAAGAAAAAGAAAAGTGATGTCGGGCGAAGTAAAAATCTCGTAATAAAAAAGAAAAAGTAAATAAATAAATAAATAAATAAATAAAAATAATAACTAACAATTCGTATGAATGAACAATAATGTAAGATAACGAATGAATAAGAGGATGGGAAGAGAAATAGAACGAAACGATATGTCCCGCATGTTTTTATTTTCCTTTTTCTCATGGATTTTACATTTTTATTTATTTTATTTTTTCTCTCTCTCTCTTTTTTTTTTTGTGGTAGATCCGGGTGAGATGGTGAGAGTACAGGTGGAATAGGGTGGAGGGGAGAAGAATACGGGGGAATGGGTGGTGGGATGGTTAAGATTCGCGATCATCGACCGATTTAATTCTTTTTACGAATACCGGATACAATCCCAGAGTACAATGACGTGGCATAGCATGGACGACTGCTCCGATTCGAAGCGTTATTCGTCTGAGAGAAGTCCCAGAAAAATTTCAAGGAATGTGGTTGCTCTTGAGCCGTACGACCGGTTCAACGTATATACATATTATATATATATATATATATATATATATATATATATATTTATGTATGTATATACATACGTAAGTATAAGTGTGTGTGACGTATATGTACATATACTTATATATATATATATATATATATATATATATATATATATATATATATATATATATATTTATGTATATGTACGGATATAGATATATGAGTATATATATGCACATGAATATACATATAAATAAGTATGTACATAGTTACATAGATACGTAGATATAGGTAAAGAATCTGAGCGGAACATCTGATTTTTCAGTATTTCGTTTTCCTCGATTCTCTGGATCTACCCTTTACCTTGAATCTTTTGTTCTAATCCTTTTTCTGGATCTTTTTTTTTTTTGGAAAAATTGAGATCTCTTCGGTATCATATAAATTTAATGTCGCTAACTGATATTTATATTTATATTTGAGTATGTAAATAGGTTGTATTATTTTTAATTTTACGTTCAATTTTTTTGTTTTGTTTTTTTTTTCTTTGTCTTTTGCTACAAAATTTATCTCCATCTGTGTGTGTGTGTGTGTGTAGTATTTTATTTCTATCTATTTGTTTATATAAAGATTGATATAAGATCGTACAATGATCGATTTATAATTCGCCGAAATGAATTATTTAGATTAGATATATGTAATATATTTTGTATTTGTGTATATATATATATATATATATATATATGTGTATGTATGTGTATATATGTATTTGTGTGTACAAAAATATCTGAAAATACAAGTATTAATTATTATAATTATTATATAATTAATCTAATTTATTAATCTAATTTATCGAATTTATAATAAAGAAATAGAATAAATTTTTAAGAAGTTTTTATTTTTAATCAAAATCAAATATCGACATGCGCAGAAACGACATTATTTTCCGGTCTACCTAATATATATATATATATATATATATATATATATACAGAATAACTTATCGAAGTATAATACTTTATTTTTATCTGTTTATTTATATAAAGAACATAACACGATTGGATGTTATATCGCAGAATGATCGATTTACGATTCGTCGTGTCATCGGTAACACGGTTTTTATCGTCGATTCGACTTCTACGATATGGGATTCGTAGAAAAGATACAAAAGAATGAAATAAAGAAAAGGAATGAGAGAAACAAAAAAAAGAAAGAAGAAAAAGAAAATACATAAAAAAGATTGAAGAAGATAGAAGGAAAAATCGAACGGATCCGTAGCGTAACGTAGAAAAATAAACTGGATTGGCGACGAACGACGGCCGATGATCATCGCTTATACTAATGCTCCCAATCCTTTTTTGAGCCTTTCCGTTTCGTTCCGCGGAAATATATTTTCGGATTTACGAGCAACGATCTATCTATCGTCCGTCGTTTCTCCTTTGAAGCAAAATCTTGATCGTTTTTACGAGAACCATCCTTTGCCGATAAACGAAATTCCGTGGAACTAAATTAATCTTAAATATTATTTCAACCTAACGTCGTTAAAGTTAATTAAAGTTAAAAAAAGAAAAAAGAGAAAAGAAAAGAAAGGAACAAAAAATGTAAATCATTTTCAGAAGATTTTAAATAATTATAGTTTATAATTATTTATTAAAGAAATAAGAAAAAAATGAGCCTACATTTAATTTCTTTTATTTATTATATATTTTGTATCGATTTAACGTTGTTAAAGTTAATTTATTCAAATTTAAAATCATAAATTTAAAAAATCATTTTTAAAAATCCATAAGTCTATCTATATTATAAATAATTATAAAAAAAGAAACGTACACATTTCTGATCTTTTTTTTTTTTACAGCATATTTTATATCGACATAACGTTAATCAAAGTTAATTACACGACATGTAAATCATTTATGAATACGTAAATTGTAATTAATTATACAAAAAGAAATGTGTTGATTTTTAATGACTTTTTTCGGCTGTTTTTTTTTTCTACGTCATGTTTTATATCCATATAACGTTCGTTAAAGTTAATTACTCAAATATTTATTATTTTTTATGATCTAAGTATGTAGATTAGAATTGATTATAAAAAGATGTATTCATTTCTGTTTATATAATAGTTAAAAAAAATTTTTTTTAAATATGTTAATATAGTATAAGTAGTTGTATCGATTAACATCATTTTTATTTAAATACAACAAATCGAAATTTTATTTAAAAATAACAAATCGAATAACTTCGATTACGTGTTTCATCCTATGTATGTACTATTTGTATAAGACTATAAAAAATTTCTAATCTATAAATCGATCATTATGTCGGCATTAATAATCATTTGGCATGTTTTAATGTTGTCTTATAAATAAGATTGAAATTATATTTATTTCTTATTCACTACGATAAAGCATGACAATGAAACAAATAGATAGATAGATGGACAGATAGAGAGAAAGAGAGAGAGAGAGAGAGAGAGAAACAGAGAGAGAGAGAGAGAGAATGAGAAAGAGAAAGATAATCTCGTGTTTTTAATTTCCATATTAAATATCCCTTGTTGAACTCATCGAACGTTCACTTATCAAATTATTACCGAGACAATTATTTATTTATTAATTTTCAAATAGATATTAACGTACACTGTCTATAATACACAAACACAAACATATACATATATATGAAAATTAATGACACACGTGAAGGATTACAAAATGAAATAAAATTTTAAACAATAAGAAAAAAAAAAAAAAAAAAAGAAAAAATAATAAAATAATAATAATATTCATTAATTAATAAACGTTAATATTATTATCATCATTATTTACAAAAGTATATTAATTCGTGACAAAAATTAATTTTCTTATTGATTTAAACAAATAAATAATTAAACCTGACGATGATTCATTATTCTGATATAATTAATATAATTACAATGTTGAACGATCGATAATAATTTTGTTCGTTTACAATCACATCAACAAATCAGATTTAACGATAACGTTTCGAAGTTCTTTTAAAGAAATGTTTCGATTTAATGAGCTCTATATTTCTCTCTCTCTTTCTCTCTCTCTCTCTCTTCTCTCCTCCTCTCTCTTTCTCTCTCTCTCTCTCTTTCTTTTTTTCGTCCCACAGATTCTAATTTTGTACGAATTATCGATGACTTACTCATAAATTGTTTGAATCGAAAGGAACAAGGTCGACCTCAATGTTCCTGTAGAAATTCAGTATCCGGTTCTGAGTCATGATTATTTATAAAATGCATATATATATATATATATATATATATATATATATATATATATATATATATATATATGCATATATATATATACATCTATCTTTTCGTATGGAAGACGAATAAATTGATCGTCATATGGATGATTGTGTGTTTAGTCAATTGCGTAGGATTAGAAAAAATTGTTTCGTTCGTAATAATGTATAAAACTGTAGGCATCCCATCTGTTCATTTGTTTGTTCTATTCAAAAAGAGTAATGCAGAATTATAATATAAATATCAATATACTGTTGATGAATTTTAATAAAAAAGAAAAAAAAAAAGAAAAAAAAGGGAATGGCAATATTAAAATTATATTTACGCAGATTTAAAAGAATTTCAAGGATTTATGTTATATATCGAATATTTATTTATTTATTTATTATTATTATTATTATTATTATTATTATTATTATTATTGTTATTATTATTATTATTATTATTATTATTATTATTATTATTATTATTATTGTTATTCATTTTTTCGTTTGATTTATTTTTCTTCTTTATTTATTAACTGTATATAATATGTCATTAATTATTTTTCCGCTTGACAATACATAATAATGAACAAATTCAAAAATAAATTCGTTGTATATCAATTAGATTATAATTAAAAAACAAAAGAAAAGTTTTCAAAAGTAAATACATCGTGATAAATATACGTTTAAGAAAAAAAAAAAAAAAAAAAAAAAAAAAAAAAAAAAAAAATTATGATTAAAATATGTGACGGCGAAGGATAAGATGTACAATAAAATAAATAAAAAAAAAAATAAAGAAAAACAAAGAAAAAGAAAGAAAGAAGGAAAGAACATATAAGTGGATAAAAATAAAAATAAAAATTAAAATATATGATATAAATTCTACCGTTATAACAATTTTATCACACGACACTTTTTCGATGTTATCTCTTGTCCGAAATGAAATAATTTTAATGATGACAGAAAGAGGAGAAAATTGAAAGGTTCCTTACGTTCGTAAAGATTAGAAAGACGCGCAACTTTAGTAGGTAATGAATGTCGTTAGTTAATCTCGAGCTTGTCTAACGCTCTTCTTATTACGCAACACGCTTTGTCGAGTCTCCGAGTATCGTTTGCATTAACCTAATTTTTCTTAGGATATTTTGTAAGACGCTACTTCAACACTAAAATCTAAAAATGACTTAAAAAACGAATTAAAAAAAGATTAAGAGGGAAAGATAGATAGATAGACAGATAGATAGATAAATAGATAGATAAATAGATAGATAGATAGATAATAGATAGATAAAGAAAGAGAGAGAAAGAGAGAGAGAGAGAGAGGGAGAGAGACTCATAAGATTCATCGACTTTTCTTTCTCTCTCTGTCTATCTTTCCCTCTTACTCTCTTTCTCTCTCTCTCTCTCTCTCTCTCTCTCTCTCTCTCTCTTCTCTTCTCTCTTTCTCTCTCAATTTATCTATCTCTCTCTTTTTTCCCCTCTTTCATAGCCTTCCGGGAATTCTATCTATAGTTTGCTATACCTGAATAAAAAAATCTTTGTTGAATGCGTCTGCAGGGTGTCAAACAGGTTCCTACCATTGGGTGACTTCACGGACTACACCTAATCGCGTATGCACAAAGGAAAGACTAACTCGTATGTTCTCTTCTTGGTTAGGCTAACTTGCCATTTTCTTTGATCGTTTCTATCATTATTTTTGTTAACAATTATTATATTAAATATCAAATATTTTTAAATGGAAAAATTTTAAATAATAATATTTAAATAATAATAATTAATGTATATATTATACATTAATATTAATATTAATATTTTTGAAATATATATATATATGTAAGTATCTATCATATTTTATTTTATATATAATTACTACATGAAATAAAATTTTTGTTGCGAATTTTTATAATGATTCTTAATTAATTTTGATTAGAAATTTCTTTTCTTTTTGTTTTCTATTGTTACAAAAGTATCTATTGCGAGTTTAATTTTATATTTATATAATAAAATAGATTATATTATAAATATAAAATTCTATATAGTAATATAAATTATATTAAATAAAAAATATTATATATATATATATATATATATATATTACGATTTGTTTAAACAACATTAACATTATATAAATTTTATCAATTAATTAGATAAAGTTTAACAAAAAAAACGAAAAGAAAGAAAAAGAAAAAAAGTAGAAAATTCTAATATCCTTAAATATCAATCTAAAAAAATGTTGAAATATTTTTTCTGTTCCAATTAACGCACAGAAACCAGTCGAGATATTTTTATTGTAAATAGGACACGAGTAATTTTATCGCGTTAACGATATAATTGTGGTTGTCGTATGTTTGCACGGGTCATTACGAAAAATGGAGAAAGAAAAAAAGAAAAAGAAAATACAGAGAGAGAGAGAGATAGAGAGATAGAGAGAGAGAGAGAGAGAGAGAGAGAGAGAGAGGGAGAGAGAGAGGGAGAGAGAAAATGAAGTAGAAAAGTTGAAGAGCAGTGAGATTGTAATTTGTCGCTGGCACGATTTTAATTTCCTTCGGGATTTAAACCTTCACCCGGAAGAGAAGTATTAAAGAAACGATTGTGTATTTATGTTCATATACGTATACGTTTATACTCGTAGATGTATATGTGTGTGTGCATGCGTGCGCGTGTATGTGTTATACGAGGCTTATATTTCGAAAGGTGCACCTGTTCTAACTTAAAATCCACCTCGATTCACGCTTATCTAACGTCCGAACTATAGGATTAACGTAAACGGAACGTGGAAATAAATGATCGTCATTCGCTTAATAAATCTTCAATGACTACTTCTCTATTTCGTAACGTATTCCCTATGTATATAAAAATGATCCCCTTGTCGGAGTGCTAGTTAAAATAAGTCGTTAAAATAAGTCGTTAGAATAAGTCGTTTAAAAAAAATTTGGATTTTTTTTCTTCTTTCCTTTTTCTTTCTTTACACTTTCTTCTTCTTCTTCTTCTTCTTCTTCTTCTTCTTCTTCTTCTTCTTCTTCTTCTTCTTCTTCTTCTTCTTCCTCCATGAAAAATTAAACTTTCTTCATTCGTAATTCTAATTAGAATTATGATTGGCAAAATTAATTTTTAATTGAGATCGAGGCTTTATTTTTTTTATTTCTATTTAATTTTATATATTTATTTATTTATTTATTTATTTAATTTTTTTTTAATCCTGATATAAAATATAATTAATTTTGATTTGTTTATGAAAACATCGTTATGAAAACAACGATTCATTATTATTATTATTATTATTATTATTATTATTATTTTTTTATTTTTTTTTATTTTTATTATTATTATTATTATTATTATTATCATTTATAAATGAATAGGTTTGGTGTACGATGCTACATGAATTTATTTATGTCAGTCTGTTTGAACAGAAACATAGTATTTTATAATGAAACAAAAAAAAATCGATTTCAAAGAACTTAGAACCGCTACGGATAGATTCTTTCTTCGAGTTCTTTGATTTTCTAACGAAGTAAAAATAAGTGTTTAAATAAACAAATAAAAAAAAAACGGTAGAGAAATATACAATTAATTATATCTTAATATAGAAACGCAATTTTGAAACCATTATAAAATCTCTTTGGAGATTTATAGAGAGTTATTGAGAGAAGTTAGAATCATATTAAAATCTTCGTGAAAAAGTTTAGGTGAAAAGTTTCAGGAAAAATTGTCAGGTTCATTTTATGGAAGAAGTATTTTAAATGAAACGAAATAAAAAAAATGAATAAAAGGAAAATAAAAAAAAACACACACACACACACAGAATATATGTTCGATTCGAATACTTTACGTGTATTTCAATTACAAAGAAAAGTGTATTCTTAGGGAATTAAAAAAGAAAACGATTTTAATGACTTGAGAATCATTATGAAATTAAAATTTGACCGGTTTTATAAGAAAAAAAAAAAAAAAAAAAACGTTAAAAAAAAAGAAAAAAGAAAACTGAATTTATATAAAAAAAAAAAAAAAAAAAAAAAAAAAAAAAAAAAAACAAGAAAATAAATAAATAAATAAAAAGAAAGAAAATCGGATAAACATTCGAAATGATTTACAATGAATTACAATAAAGAAATGCGTTCTTAAGGAATTAGAAAATAATTTTAATGAATGTAGGCCCACAAAATGAAATTAAAATTTGACTTGTGGTTCAAATTTGTTTTGTACTAAAAAAAAAAAATCTAACAGTAAGCAAAATAGTATTTACTTTGATGTAGTGAGATTATGATTCATGCTTCCTGTAGGAATTTTGATCGGATTTGTCTACTTCGAGAACAAACGGAAGAATGCTTTAAGAATTTTTCAATTATTCCTTCCACGTAAGGATCGTTAGATCGTCCAATGGAAGACGATGACTCCTGCGTACTCAGTAATGCGAATTCCTTTCTCTTTTTTCTTCTTTTTTATTTCTATCTATCTTTCTTTCTCTCTCTCTCTCTCTCTCTCTCTCTCTCTCTCTCTCTTCCTTTCTCTCTTTGTCGCGTTTCGTTCGTCGAATCCTTAATTTGAATTGTGAATCCTTCGCGCGCAAATTTTTATCTCATTATTGCGAACGCGTTTCGACTTTATTTGCACTGATTACCGATATCAACGTCAATCGACGTTTTCCTTCGTATTTACTTGTTCTAATAATAGATTTACTACTGTTTCTTTCTCTCTCTCTCTCTCTCTCCCTCTCTCTCTCTTTCTTTCTTTTTAATTTTTTTCCTCAATATATTGATTTTTACAACAAACGTTGAGCATCAAGGTCGATGCATTAACGTTTGAAAGCCAATCATATCGAACGTAATCAAATATTGAAACTACGTTATACGTTATGTCGAAATTTTTATTATTATTATTATTATTATTATTATTATTATTATTATTATTATTATTATTATTTTTATTATTATTGTTATATTAAAAATAAACAACGGAGGGTATTTAATAATTTTTCACAGGAAAAATGATATAATGTAATAAATTGTTTTAACGATATTTGTTTTAACTATACTCGTATAATTTAATTAATTTATGATTTAATTATATATAACATATTTTTAATAAATATATAATTTGTTAAATTATTTTGTTTTCGTTGTAAATATATTATACTGTTTAATAAATCATTTTGCTTTAGTGTGAATATATTTTAAATTTTATTTTAAATAAAAAATACGATTTATATAATATAATATAATATAATATAATATAATATAATATAATATAATATAATATAATATAATATAATATATATAATATAATTATTAATAAATATTATGTATATAATTATTAATGAATATTACATATATAAATTATATATACATAATATATATTATAATTTATTACTGTATTTAATTATTATTTATTAACATATAAAATATTGAATAGTCGAAATTATTATTTTCAAAATATTAAGACTATTTCTAAGATGAGAAGTAAAAAATAAATTTGTTTACGTGTCTATAACCAAGGCCGTATATAAATTTTTCAACAATTTTAATTAATTTGTTTTCTTACATTTCTTTGTTTTCCATTGTATCTTCCATTACTCTATTATTAATGCAAAATTGTGGTGTTCTGTTTCAGGTGAGTAATCGTCATTTCTATATCGTTGTACCGGTATGAACTATGCGTGAGTATGTTTTACATGATTACGTTCAATGTAAGCTTCAGAAAAATATTATTCTCTTGTGTGTCGGTTTTGAGTTACATGCTAATATGTATATAGCCAATTATCATATCTGCATGGTTCATTTATTCGCGATGAATAACACGAGAGAACATTTTTTTTTCTCTCTCTCTTTTTTTTTTTCGAGAAAGATTTCGATCAATGACTGAACGCGTTATTTGAAATTCATTGAAATATCTATTCTCATATTTGATGAACACATGAGAGCTAATAAAACGTTTTGGAGAAGAATTATTTTTTTTTTTTTTATATATATATATATATTACTATAGTATAAATATCTATATAAATAATTATTCTAATAAATATTACATATATAATGATTTATATATTCACAATATTTGATTTGGGCTAATTATACTATATATATATATATAAATGATTGTATATATAATCATTTATTCGTTTCGAATAAATGGTTTGATTTGGTTTCGAGAGAGAAATGTAATATTTATCTCAATTATTTCATAGATGACACTATTGTTGAGATACGAAGGCCATAATAATTTTGTTTAAATAATAAAAATCGTTATAAGATAATAAAATGTCTATTATATAAAATGAGATAACTCGTATAAATAAAAAAATATGACTCTTTCGATTAACATTTGTTGTCTAATAATTATTAATTTCGGTGATCATAAAAAGAAAAAAAAGAAAAAGAAAAAAGAAAGAAAGAAAGAAAGAAAGAAAGAAAGAAAACGAAAATTTAATTTTAAACTCTGTCAATTTGATACTGCGAAATTTTCATAGATCCAGTGTAAATGAAACAATTCCTTTTTTTTTCTTTTTTATTATCTTTTTTTTTTTTTTTTTTTTTCAATGTGCGCTTATACTTAAGTTCTATGTGAAATTTCTATTGGAAATATCGTTTACCGAGAGAAAATGGAGATAGGATTTATGAGTAGTTTTGTAAGTAGTTCATGAGTACATTAACGAGTTTTGATAACTTCCGCTTTTTAATAACGGTCGAACGACGATCAATTTATTATTGATCGTTCGTAAGGAACAACCCAAGCTCGTTTTACGAAGTAACGCGATCGATCAAAAACAAACTTTCTATAAAGATTTGCTTATAATATATAGGAATCGATCTTTTCCATTCTAAGCAATCGTTTGTTCGTTCGTTCGTTCGTTTGGAGAACTAACGTCCAACGAATTTTCGCTTCGTTAGGTTTTCCGCTAAGAAAATTATCTTACTTTCTTATCGTATTCATAATTACCATTAACTGAAACATCCATTTGTGTGTTATTATTATATCGATACTGTCTTAATTGTTTTTTTTTTTTTTTTTTTTTTTTTTTTTTTTTTCAATTATTTTCGAATATTTTCGACATTTTATTTGACCTCTGCTTATTTGAATATTATTTTATTTCTTTTTTTTTTTTTTCTTTTCTTTATTTCTTTTACAATTTATAACATTTATTCTTGTAATGTAATATTTTACAATATTGTCTTGTTCTTAATGATTATTATTAACTGAAATATTCACTCGTAAATTATTATTACATTGATTGATTCATCTCAAGTGATTCTTTTTTTAATTCTTTTTTAATTTAAATTTTTAATTTAATTCTTTTTCTTTTTTATTTTTTTTCAATTTATTTTATTGATCAATCTTTACTTGACTTATCTGGATATTATTTTTTTCCTTTTCTTTTTTTTTTGTATTAAAAATTTTTAATTTCTATTCTCGTATTGTAATATTTTAAAAATTATTAATATTTTTTTTTCTTTTTTTTTTTTTTTTTTTTTTTTTTTTTAAGAAGTTCTTTCGACCTTTAAACATTCGAACTATATATACTTATATGTAAAAACTTGTGTATATATATATATATTATCTAAAAAATAATTTCAAGAAAATGTAATAATCAATTTTAAAGATACTATTAGTATCGTTAATTATTATTAATATGAAAAAAAAATATATATGTATATATTATTATATAAAAAGTAAAAAAAAGCAATTATTGAAAACCTTGAAGTCAAATGGTCCAATAAATATCATTCAATACTATTCTTATAATATATGTATAATTAATATAAAAAGAAAAGGGAAAGAAAAAAAGAAAAGCAAATTTTAGGAAAGTCGAGTATCATCAAACGATCCAATTAATTATTATTGTTACAATAATAACAATCTCGTTCGAACGAGTCAATTGTATCTTTTTTTCTTATCACATTATCATATTTTTTCATTTTGTTTTCTTATCTACAACTTACGATACCGTAATATCGATATCATTAATCACGACAACGGAGCTAAGGTATAATAAGCTTTTTAAATGATACGAGTTAATTATTCTTTTTTTTTTTCTTTTTCTTTTCCTTTTCTTTATTTTTTTTTCTTTTTTTTCTTTTTTTTCTTTCTTTTTTTTTTTTAATGGTAAACTGATGTCTGTGGTATAAATATCACCTTGCAAATGACGAAGAGTCTACCTTGCAAGAAAAAACGACTTTCTCCACAAATTACTCGATCTCGAATCCTATTGGCTTTTGAGATGGGTGATAATCGAATGGCTACGTGTATCGTGTCACGAACACGTCGATTTCGATCAAGAAAACTTCTTGTAACCTCATTTTAATCGAAACAATGTACCAAGTGTGACATACATATATGTATGTATACATATGTATATTGTACGTACGAAAAATTATTTAAATTTGATCGAAAACGATTAAAGTCTAAAATGTCAAATTTGAAAATTATACATTACAGGCGTATGATATATTGAGTGCATATATATATATAAAGAAATTATTTAAAGTCGTTTTATATTAAATTGGAAATTTATATTAGTAATATTCTCTTTTATAAAAATCAATTATTCCTTTTCTATTGAAATGGAATAACGTGTATTCTTAAAAAAAAAAAAAAAAAAAAAAAAAAGAAAAAAAATTAAATAAATATTAAAATAAAAAAATAATAGATATATTAAAAAAATAAATAAATAAATAAAAAAAAATTATTTCAATCGAAGATTAATTAAATATAATTATAAATAAATGATATAGAATTTTTATATCATTGAAATATAACAATTTACAAACTTTTTTTCTCATATAATACGTCGAACAGTCTATAAAAATTATATATTTTTTTTTTTTCCTTTTTTAAGATAACTTATGATAACAAATATAAAGCACATAGGATTTGTTAATAAATTTTCAAAGAGTTATATAAAAGAAAAAAAAGAAAAGATATAAAGAATACAAACGATTACAAAGAAATTTATTTATTTCGTTACTTACTTTCTCTTATTTTCTTCTCTCTGAAATTATCTTTTTTATAGCATAGTTTTATTAAGAGAAAAAGAATGATAAAGAATTTTAATTTATTTAACGAAAATTAAAGGGAGTCAACGTTCATAACATGAAAATCGAATTGTACAAAATTGCATGTGAAAATTTAATATTCTTTGTATTTCGTCTAGGCGTGTTTGCGTGTACATATATACAAACACAATAGATACATTTTTTAAATATCATTTAAAAGATGTTATCATCTAAAAGCTTTGACCAAAATTAAAATAAATACACACGCAAATACACATACACATACACACATATATATATAATGGAAACAATCCAATAAATCTTTCAATGCAATATCGGATATTTTTTTTTATAACTTATTTTTTATTTTATATGTATATATATTATATATTATATATTATATATTATATATTATATATTATATATTATATATTATACATTAGAAAAGAAGATTTATTGTATTATCTCTTAATAATAAATAATAAGTGCACACTTATGCATGTGTATACATGCTCGTTGACTGTATTTGCAACGCGTAAAATTGCATGGAATTATAAAGAAAGCGATAAATCTATGAAAGAATTAAGAATTAAATTATGTAGAATTAAAAGATACGACAACACCTGTTAATTGT
>NC_062194.1:7837578-7847578 GCF_912470025.1 Vespa velutina
CAATTAAAGACGAAGAAAAAAAAAATATAAATCCATTACAAATTTCGTCATCGTTTATTGGCAAAAGAAAAAATAAAGAGAAAGAGAGGAAAAAAAATTTTTTTGATCTCAAAAAATTTCATGATCAAAGTCAAAGTTCGCCCGGCAACCATTTCTTTTTCTTTTTTCTTTTTTCTTTTTTTTTCTTTTTTTTTTCTTTCACAATGAATCACAAAAATTTAACGAGAGTTTAGAATCTCACTGTACTTTTTGTGACCTATAATTTTCTACCATCCTATTTAAGACCAGGTGAAATAACAAATTGATGACATTTGTAGAACCGGAAATCTTGTGCAATACTTGTCGATATACCAATAAAACATAACAGTTAGAAAGCATTTCCTTTGGTAAAACCACAAAATGAAATGCATGTTGTTATTATTCAACCATATGAGAACACTCTCTTGGGGGCATGTGTTGATATGAAATCGTATAACTTTCTAATGATCACCCGTTGTTAATACGAACCACATTACTCTTTAAAACGACCACAAGTATTAAACATAGCTTGTATAAACAGATTAGATAAATATAACCAATTTATTCTTAAAATATATATGTATATGTGTGTGTTGATAGGTATTATACGATATGTCGAAACTAAAGTCAGTCTTTGGTTGTTATCACATATTTTTCTGTATTAATTTTTAACGTAGCATTATCATGCCCACATTCATGTGAAATAATTTTATCTTATTCTTTTTTTTTTTTCTACATGTACAATATGTCGGTCGTCGTTGTATGCGGCTTAAAAAAAAAAAAAAAAAGAGAATTATTTAAGTGACACCACTTATACAAGGATATACCATTTAGTCAGATTGTAAAATTTACTTTTTGTTAAAAATAGTTTTTGGAACAAAATTATTTTTAATAATAATGATATTTATTAAAGCATCCTGTATATACAGAGAGAGGGTGTTTGATTTGACTTGATAATTAAAAAAAAATAATAATAATTTTTTTTGTTATGGAGTGACAACAAATAGAGAAATGTTCTTCGAAAGAAATTAAATAATATGTATTATTTGCAATAATTTATATGGATAACAAAATAAATATCTATTAAATATATTACTATGACAGGACAATTACTAATTATTGAAAATAAATAGTAAATAATTATTATAACTAATTAATGTTATAATTATTGAAAATAAATATTAAATAATGGATCCATTATTATTATATATAATAATTAATTTACGATAGTGGCTATTTAATATTAGTAAATAGAATTTTGGGATAAAATCATATGACGTGTATATTTTTTACAATAATTGCAATATGATTAAATTAAAGAGTTTATATATATATATATATATATATATATATATATATATATATATATATATCAGTACCCATATACATATATATATATACATATACACGTATACATGTACATATATGTGTGATAGTGAAGGATCATTTTAAGCTAGTAAACATAAACATATATGTAAGGTCAATAGACCATGGCTACTTCTTTATTAAAAAGAGAGAACAATATCTAAGTGTTGTAAATTATGTTATTATTTTAATTCTATTTACTTTTTTTTTTTTTTTTTTTTATTTTAGTTAAAATAACATCTGTTATTTTAGCTTTCTAAAGCTTTTCATTTTTCTTCCTTTTTTCTGCTTTTTTTTTTATACAAAAGGTCATCAATTTGTTATACCATTGAGTATTTATTGTTTTAAAGTTATTATATTGAAAGTTATTGTTAAAAAATAGCAACGTTATTTCTTTTATCATTTTTTTTTTTTTTCGGTTTTGTCGATTATCATCGAGACGACGAAATTTATGTGGAGTTAATGAAAAACAAGGTAATTGTTAATATCGCCGAGTAAAGGATCGTTTGTAGATAGAGTTATTAAATTTTAATTCATATAATACTTGTATTATTTTGACAAAACAATTTCACATATATATATATATATATATATTCACATATATATATATATATATATATATATATATATATATATATGTATGTATTTATGTATGTATGTATGTATGTATGTATGTATGAATGTAGGTATATATACAACTATATACACACACACAAACGTACAAACGTGTAACGGTATTAAAAGATAAATATATTTTTCTTCATTAATTTTAACACTCGATAGACATAAACAATAGGTGACTCAAAAGATGATTTGAGCGAAAGGATATCAACAAAGTCATTTTCTTTGTAGCTGGATGAAGTATTAACATCCGGAAGGGTGTGATCCCAGCTTTGAAATTCCATCGGTTCAATGAGCAGAACCGATTTATTGATTCGAAATTATATAGTCGTGAGAGAGATATACAAAGAGAAAGAGAGAGAGAGAGAGAGAGAGAGAGAGAGAGAGAGAGAGAAAGAGAGAGAAATATTCGATCTTGTTCTCCCACGAGATAAAAGGAGAAAGATATTCGATCTTGTTCTCCCACGAGATAGAAAGAAAGAGAAAGATATTCGATCTTGTTCTCCCACGAGATAGAAAGAAAGAGAAAGATATTCGATTTTGTTCTCCCACGAGACAGAAAGAAAAAGAGAGAGAGAGAGAGAGAGAGAGAGAGAGAGAGAGAGAGAAAGAGAGTTAATAATATCGTTGAAAGGTGATCAGTGTCGTAGGTCAAGAACGATGATATCGTTTTCTTCGATATTAACTTGTACCTCGATTCTTATTGGACAGATAATTAATCGATAACACGTCAAGCGCCTTGTCACGCTAATTAAACGTTACCATTGAGTTTCTAACATAATGCTTTTCTTTAAACGTATCTTTCTAATCTAATACATATTTTACTTTCGTTATGTTTATTTTTCTTTCTTTCTTTCTCTCTCTTTTCTTTTTTTTTTTCTTTTTTTTTTTTAATTGTGTCAAGAGATAAAAAGAAGAAAGAAGGAAAAAGATAGAGAAAAAAAAAGAAATTTTAGAAAAGAAATTTATCATCACGATTGTAAATCTAATGCGAGATTTTTGTCTCTTCATTTTAGTCGATCGTAAATTTCATTAATTCGCTTTCGGTCGTCTTTGGTTGACTATTTTTCTTATTTAAACGAGATATTATTTTTTGTCTCTTTCTCTCTTTTTTTTTATCTAGTCACTTTTGATTCTCGTTACATAAACGTGTGTTTACGTAGGCGCATTTGAATGATCTATATTTTTATAGGTATTTTGTATGATACTCGAAATAGTATTATTGTAGTTGGAAAAATGAAATTGATTTTCAATTGAGAGAAAATTATATTTATATATATTATTTCTTAAGATTTTTAAAAATACTTTTTATAAAATATACATATATATATATATATATATAATATATATATTATATAATAAATATAAATATAGTGTACAATGATCAAGAGCATCAGAGAAAAAAAATCTTGCGATTGATTAAAATTATAAGAAAATTTATTAAGAGAAATTTGCACGGCACTAAAAAAAAGAAAAAAGAAAAAAACTATGTCGATCTACGTAACTCGGAAAGGTCGGGAGTATAAAACAGAAAGAAAAAGAAAAAGAAAAAAGTTTTTACATGTACTTCGTAATCCAAATTAGAACGGTGCAAATTTTTCCTTATTAAACTTTTTTTGTAACTTCCAATCACTTCGGAAATATTTGCTTCGATATCTATGAACAGACAGCCTGTATATTATGAATATTTATGAATTTTAATGTGTAAAAAAAATTTTTTTCCTTCTTTTATTTTCCAACAAATTAGGTCGTTCGTTGATTTAATATTAACGAAAAAAAAAAAAAAATAGAATACAAAAAAAATTATTTTTTTTTTTTTTTTATTCTAAAGATATAATTGTTATTATGGCGTCATTTATTCGATGTCTTTATTCGCTATTTATATATCATGTTTATGATATATTGTATTATACAAATTAATAATATATTATACATTATATTCACATATATAATAAATATAAATGTAATATGCATTAGAACGTCTATTATATTTTTACTTTCTTTCTTCTTTTTTAATTTTTTTCTCTACTCACTTTTTTTTTTTCTTTATACTTTACACACTTTTCTCATTTTTATTAATTTTTTTTTTTCACTTCTCGTTCTCGCCAAAAGAAATTAGATTGTTTGTTCGATATCTATAAAAAAAAAAAATTATTTATTTAATCCAATAATTCTCTATTTCTTATCATTTATTTTAATATTAGGACAATTCATTATCAGGAGGACTATGACATTTCATGTTTCACGAATCTTATTTCTGTCGTTAATAGTTCGCAAAATTATAACTTTGAATTCTTTTTGAAAAAGGAAAAAAAAAAAGAAATATTGTGTAAAATGTAGAGTAAGCACCGAATTGCATGAAACATCGGACGATAAAGAGAGACCTTGACCTGAAAACCTTACAATTAGTATTCTTATATAGACACATATTACGTAGATATATATATGTATATATATATATATACACATATTCGTAACATTATTGCTCAATTGCTTTTTGATCCGTAATCAAATATTTTCTCTTGGATTTTCACCGATTGTAATCGTAATTATGAAGTAATACTTTGAAGCATTAGCTAACGTTGATATTGTTACCGAGAATTAAAGATCTGAACGTTGAAATTGCATCGGCAGATTTTTTTATTTTTTCCTTTTTCTTTTAGTTTTATTTTTTTCCTTCATTTTTCTTTTATCCTATTTATCTTCCTTATCGTAATAAACACGTACATCAACTTTACTTTCTATATTACAGGGATAACGGGACGAAGATAACGTTTTAAAATCTGTCATTGTGGATTTTATGTTCGAGCCAATTATATTCTATATATATATATACGTTATATACTATATATATAATACCAATTATATATAAACTCATGTAATGCTTCTTATTAATTTTACACATTATTTTTCTTTTTTATTTTTCTTCATTAGTTTTATTTTTTTTTATCTTTTTATTTTTGTATTTTGTATCATTTGCTCCTTTTTTTTATTTCTCTTTTATTTGTTTTATTCCTTTTATTCTTTTATCCTTTTCTAAATTCTAAATTAATCTAAATCTATGTCCCACTATACCATCATTTCCTAGAAACAATAAATTGCTCGACTTTTTCCTTTTGTTAAATATTTTTAATCCATTTCCAACAAACAAGCAACAAATTATAGTAATATTTTGTTCATTTTGCAATATAACAATATATAGGAATATTTTGTGGGATTTTTTTCTTTTTATCATATCGATTTAAAAACTACGACATTTCCATCGATAATTCTGACAATGAAGCAAATGCAAAAATTTAAGAAAAATAGTTTCTAATATTAATTTACTTTTAAATTAAAATTATTTATGTAATATTTGTTATATATAAAAACAATAATTTTTATATTTATATTTATATTTAAGTAATTTAATAATTGATATCGGAAAGTAATCATTGATTAATACCATCAACACAGTTCAGAAATTTAAATTTTACGCAAATTCGTTATAATGAATAATAAATAAATATATATATATATATATATATATATATATATAATTTCCCCCAAATTTGTTCTAAATTAATATCGATGAAGAAAAAATAATGAAATATTCAGAAATTTAAATTGTAAGCAAATTCGTTATAATGAATAATAAATATATATATATATATATGTATAATTTTCCCCAAATTTGTCCTAAATTAATATCGATGGAGAAAAAATAATGAAATAATAATATTTTCATTAATCATATTTAAAATAAAAATCCCTTATGCATATCGGATATAAATAGAAATATATTTTTTTACTTTATCAAAACGTAAATGTTTATGATTAAAGAAAGTAAAGTTTAAGTTATCAATTTCTAAAGTATATAACAAAAGTTAGTGTTCGTGGATGAAGCTTATCAAGGAGAAGGATGCTCCTCTTATCTGACAAAGGATATTCGAGTATGTGTTAGTTAACTCGAAGATAGAAAAGGTAGGAGATATTCCATGGAAATTACATTAAGTTTGATCCCTTTGTAAATGGAACAAGAAAGGATAAATAATAATAACAATAATAATATAATAATAATTATAATAATAATAATAATAATAATAAAATAAAACAAGTTTAAAAAATAAAAAATCAAGTTCTTAAATTTGCATTCTCATAAACGTTTCAAGAAAATTTTTATTGAAGAACTTCCGTTAAGAAAATATACAATTAAAATTAATATTTCTCATTCGAACGAACGAAATTTCTTTTTTGCTCTGGTACATAACGTATAATAAGAAAATAAAGGAAGACCAAAGAAACAAATAAATTCTTTTATCTTCCTTTCTCTTAGATAAGAGCAAAAAAGTAATTTATGAAAAGTAATGACCGGTTATGTAAAATGTATAGAATTATTTTTTATAAATTACTTTCTTGTTTATTTCTAATACAAAATAAAAAAAGAAAATACGTTGATTATTATTTCCTATATATGTATATATATACTTAATATTACAATTATTTTAAATAATAATTAAAATAGGACTTTTATTTACATTTATGATATTATAATACATTCTCCTAATAAAATATAATATAACACATATTTATATATTTATTTTTATACTTATTTTTTTACTATTATTTTTATATAGAATATCAATTTTTTTTATTAGATAGAAATACCATATAACATGTATATATAATACGTATATATATACATTATAAAAATGTAATAGATCTTATTAAAATTTCATTAGAATTTATTATAAAAAATAATCAAATTTAATAGTTAAAATAATCAAACTTAATTAAGTACAAAACTATCGTTTTATCAAAAATGATACGAAATAATAATAATTATGATTATTTAGATGAATATAATTTGATTATTATTAAACGACAAACTAGCACTAATAATTAACTAAAACAATTATTTTAAAGAAAATATTGATCTCATTTCGATCAAATTTATAAATATCTATATAAATGCAAAAAATATAATCTTTGTTGATACATTTATTTATAGATGCATAAAAAAAAAAAGGAAAAGATAAAGAAAATAGTAAATACTTATGAATGTATAATAAAATTTGAAGAACAATCAAATAGTAATGATAAGTATATTGAAAAGTAGGGAGGGGGAAAGGCGACAGAATTAGATAGGACACACCTGGATAATCGAAACGATGAATCGATTAAAATGAAATTATCAGAGAGTTCTCATTACTACGTTAATTATGGTGCCATTTAATCCATATTACTCGTGCAGCTTTATTGTCGACGATATCGTCAAAATGAATTTTCATTCGCGTATCATTACGAGGTGATAATAATATCAATTAATTAAAATTTCATTACTGTCGAAACGATGAAGAAATGTAAAATTCGTCTTCCCGTGACGTTTGATTAGTTTCAATTTTCTCTTTTTTTTTTCTCTCTCTCTCTCGCATAACATGAATTTCCAAATTGAATTTGTTTAATAATAATAAAAATAAAGTATTTTCTTCTAAATTGCAAGTGACTTTTAAAGTAATTAAATCGAAGTCAATAAATGAATAGAAATTAAAATAAAAATTGAAATAGAAACTAAAATAAATAGAAACGAAAAAAAAAAAATCCGTACAGTGGATATTGATCTGAAGTATTTCTATTTAATAAATATCTAGTAGTAACGGAAGCATTAATAATGAAAAATAATTAAAAAAAAGAAAAAGAAAAAAGTTACTCGTTATCGTATTACATGTTACAATTGCGATAAAGCTAATATAGTTTACGATTGAATGATTCTTGAGAATGTAATCTTGAATAACGCGAAGTATAACTGTAAAAAATTAAACAAGCAAAAACAACAGAAAAAGATATCGAACAAAGATCAACAAGACATTTCCCACTTTGAAGTAAATAATTTATTATCTAATGCGATAAGATGGTGTAACGATTTTGATCCCACATCACGTAATCCGAATACAAAACTCGGTTTGTGGAAGAAATTTTTTTTTCTACACCATTTGAAATTATTAACAGAAGAATATAAATTATCGAGCGATAATAATTTAGCGTACTTTTTCCAGATCATATAATCCGTATACAAATTTCCTTTTGAGCGAAAATTTCCCATTCTATAAAAAATGTTAATTTTTAAACAGAAGATAATGAATTATCTGAAGATGGCATGATTCCTCGTGCCACCTTTTCACGCATCATATGATCCTGGTACAAAGCATGATTTGCGGGAAACTCAACCAATTTGTTCAAAATTTGAGTTTTTTAACAGGAGATAATGACTTACCTGGAGGTGGCATGGTTTTCGTGTGCCATCTCTTCACGCGTTATGTTATGCCGATATAAAACTCAATTTACGGGACGTATTCTAGCTTCGTTCAAAATTTGAATTTTTGAACAGGAAATAATGACTTATCTGGAAGTGGCATGGCTTCGCATGCCACCTCTTCATGCATTAATGAAGAGGTGGCATGCATTAACGAAATCTTAATACAGAACTCGATTTCTGAGAACAATTCCAGCTTCCTTCAAATTTTCAATTTTGGAACAGGAGAAGATAATTTATCTGAAGGTAGCATAATTCCTTGTGTTACTTTTTTTTTACGTATCATGTGATCCTGATACAAAACTGAATTTTTGGAAACATTTTACCCTTTTGCCCAGATATTTTACATTTTTGAACAGGAGATAAAGACTTACTTAGAGATGGTTTAGCTTCGAGTGCCATCTCATACGTCATGTGATTCTGACACAAAATTTGATTTGCAGAAAATATTTCAGCAGTGTCTAGAATTTGCATTTTTGAACAGGAGATGATAATTTAGTTGGAGGTGGCATGATGTAAATGTCCTACCTCTTTTCTCATTACGTGATCCTTGATACACGATTTGCGAGAAAAATTGCATCTTTGTTAAAAAAAAAAAAAAAAAAAAAAAGAAAAAAATTTGAATTTTCGAACAAGATAACATAATTTATTTGGAGGTGGCATAATTCCTTGTATCATCTTTTTACGTATCATATGATTCTGATACAAAGCACTATTTGTTGGAAAATTTCCTATCTCTGTCAAAATTTGAATTTTAGAATAGGAAATAATAATTTTCTTAGAGGTAATATGTTCAGTATTGTGTCATTCGTTTTTGTTCAACATTTGAAATGGTGCAATTTTTTGATTGGAAGATAATTACAGGGTTTGATAAAGAATCCATGTTGAATTTCTTTTCTCATTAACATTTTTATTTTCATTTTTATTAATAATATATAGTAAATATATTATATTTAATAATTATATCAACATATGTTACATCATATAAATTACGCTATAATATAATAAAATATAATGCAATATAATGCAATATGATGCTACTATAAAAAGTAGAAACTTCTTATTTCTGTTTATACTTTTTCATATTATCGACCTAAGTTAACGAAATTTATTTCATAAGAAGTTTGTCCTTTGTTTACGTCATGCATGCTAACTACCGACAATTAATAATACGAGATTATACTTCTAAAGAGTTCACAAGTTTATAATGTAATTAATATATTAACTGATATAATATAATATACATAGTTTTATAATATATATTCTTTTAAATATAAATATAAATAAATATAATATATATACGTGTGCATATAACTATGCTTTTGTATTACAATAATACAATACTATAATTGTATTTAATAGCAATAATATATTACTATTATATTATATGATATATTATGCACATATTATAGACATTATATGTGTGTGTGTGTGTGTGTGTGTGTGTGTGTGTGTGTAGTTATGTATTATTTATTTAGCTATAAAGTAACATGACTTTCTAATCAACTAATCTAATAAAACATGAATAGAAAAATACATGACGTCAAGTAGACGAGATGACAAGACAAAATGGCGGACAAGAATATAGTGTAACGATATGTTCTGTTAATTTAAATTCATTTTTCGTTTATTGTGATGATCATCTTTCACTTTGCATTTGAAAAGGGATCGCGAATTTAGCTTCGTGAAATTTGTAAAGGAATT
>NC_062194.1:7850078-7852578 GCF_912470025.1 Vespa velutina
GTTCTTAATTCGATTCAGCCAATTAAAGCTCCTAAGCTGTTGTACAAGCCAACGAATATCATAAGTCTCGCTTTTATACGATCGTTCTAAAGAGTTAGAGGAAACATTTTCTAGTAATTTTAACATAGGATCATTAAAATTAGGAACTAAGAACTTCAATTACATATATATGTATATATATATATATATATACAAAAAGATCTGTTTCGTCTTTGTTCTACAAATTCTATCTATTTCGTTCGAGTAACTATGTAAATGTTACAACAAGTAAGATAAATGTAATTTAATTTTTTTATTAACTAGATATACATTCTAATTCTTTTTTTTTTCCTTTTTATTTTCTTTTTTCTTCTTTTTTATTTATTTATTTATTTTTTTATTTTCTTTTTCTCTTAAACAAAATTTTATGCATTTAATTCTTTTAAATAAAAGTAAAATATATTATTGTCTATTTCATTTTATTTGTTAATTTTTTATTGTATTATGAATTATAATAATTATAATAGATAGAATTATCATGAGGATTATAAAATGACGAATATACTAATTTATTTTTCTTAAAGAACGACGATGGAGACGTAATTGAAATTTTTATCATATTTTATATATTTAAAATATATATTTAAAATTTTATATATTTTTCTTCTATTTGAGAAAAAGTTATTTTTAGTTTTGGTTATTTCAAATAACTATTAAAAATATTGCTGCAATATACTTAATTCGTCGATTGATTATATTGCACATCGTTATGGTAATTGTAATGTTAAAAATCGTCTAATGATTGTAAAATGACGTAGAAATGATTTTATTTATTTCATTTATTTTGAAAAACTTCTCA
Organism: Vespa velutina; assembly: GCF_912470025.1. Lineage (NCBI taxonomy): Eukaryota > Metazoa > Arthropoda > Insecta > Hymenoptera > Vespidae > Vespa > Vespa velutina. The sequence goes on from NC_062194.1 coordinate 7,850,917, forward strand.
AATGAAAAAGTGTTTAATAATAATCGTTCTAAATATTAAAAATGTTAAAAGCCTTTTAACATTATTTAAACATTATTTTATTGTTTTTAATCAGTTTTGGCATCACGATTGTAAATAAAAAAATATCGTGACTTATTTTACATGTCCTTTGTGTATTGTACGGGTAAACGAAAATCGATATGCATAATATCAATGAGAAAAAGATTTTTGTCACCAATTCTCTTTCTCTCTCTCTCTCTCTCTCTCTCTCTCTCTCTCTCTCCCTCTCACACAAATACACACACATACCCGTCTCTGACGTCAAACTGTTCGAATATACGAATGTTTGTGGACAGACAAATGTTATTTTTTATTCTCGTCCTTTTAATGATTAATTAACATCTTCCTAATCGTTATTATCGATTCCAATATTTTGTTTATTGTTACCAAACGAGTCCATTTAACGGAGCAATAACTTAATAATATTCAATATTTTATGCGTTTGTGAATGTATGAACCTATTGAGATAATAACTGTTGAAAAACAGAAACAATTTATTTGTCTATTTAAATTGAAAAGTGTTGGGCGATAAATTCAGAAAAAATGTGTTTTTTAATTAAAAAAGAAAGATAAAAAAAAAAAAAAAGAAAAAAAAGACCAAAGGAAATCAAAAGAAATATGGTTGTTTAGAAAATTCTCGGTTGATATAAATTTTAAATCTTTTCAATTTCTTTTTTATAATTTTTCATAAAAGGAAAAGTCGGAAAACGTGCGGTAAAAATATAATTAATGTCATTACCCATCCACCCATACACACACACACACACACACACGCGCTTGCGCACATGCATACACATATATACTCATGTACACGTAGATCACGTACTTCATGTACATCACGTACATATTAAAAAGAAAAAATTTCTTTAAATTAAAAAAAGAAAAAGGGAAAAATAGAAAAGGAAATTCTTTCAAATAATTTCACAGCCAACAATGACGTATAATGATAAAAAGAAGAAGACGAAGACGAAGAAGAAGTAGTAGAGGAAGAAAGACGAAAATAAAAGAAAAGAAAAGAGGCAAAAAAAAAAAAAAGAAAATAACGTTAGAAAGAGGAATAACAGGTACGAGTTGAAAGAGAAAATATGAAAGTAAAATGAGAGAGAAGAAACGTGTGGCATATAGCGAAAGAGGGTTGAATTGCGGACGTATTAAAGGGAGAGGGAGAACTACTAGTAGTAATAGTAGTAGTAGTAGTAGTAGTAGTACTAAAAGAAGAAGAAGGAGGAGGAGGAGGAAGAGGAAAAAATAAAAAAAGGAAAAAAAAAATAAAAAGAAGAGCCGAGTGAGTTGATGGGGGAGGGTCGGTCGGGCGTGGCCCGAGTTCGCTCTTTTAAAATCGGGTTAAGGTCGGCTCGCGTCGCGGCCGATGCAATGCAATGCAACGCGATGGAGTGCAGTGCAATGCAATGCAATGCAATCCAATGCAACGAAACACGTGCACGAAAGAAAGGAAAGGAAAGGAAAGAAGGAAGAAAAGAACGGTCTGTGTGTTAAAAGTGTAGTGTCGATGTGCCGCCGGTGCAACGACGATGAATCAAACGGCATCAGGGTTATCACCGGAGCATGTTGCATAATCCAAATATTTTTTTTCCTTCTTTTCTTTTTTTTTCTTTTTTTTTT
>NC_062194.1:7865078-7890078 GCF_912470025.1 Vespa velutina
TTCATGATAACTGAAAATTTAACTGAGCATTAATAATTCAGAACGATATGTTATTTTATAAAGTATATTAGATATTTCAATTATCTTGATCGTTAGATAAACATTAAATGTATTTAGATACGTCCTTGAACCCAAATGCTTTATTTAATCATCTACTTATATATCAGAGATAATAAATGTATAAAGTGTGTAACATCTAACTGATTTCGTACTCTCGTTTAATACGTTTTATGCATTATGTATGTCTGTCAGCCTGTTTGTCTGTCTCCCTCTCCCTCCCCCCTCCCCCCCCCCTCTCTCTCTCTATGTGCGCGCGCGCACGCACACGTGGGTATATTTATAAAAGAGAGAGAGAGAGAGAGAGAGAGAGAGAGAGAGAGGGAGAGGGAGAGGGAGAGGGAGATAAGGGAATTACTCGTGATAGGGAAGTGTCATAAAAGTTTTGATACGTTGCGTTTTAAAAAATGTCTCGTATTTGCATTGCAAATGGTAATGTCGGTCCTTGAACGCAGGTGTTGCACCTGGGATCAACTGTCTGTGTATTAATCTTATGTAATTGTAATACGTAGTTTTATCGAACAACATAAACACCGACACATGGTGTATGTAAGTATTTCTTTTTTTTTTTTTTTTTCTTTTTTTTTTTTTTATCGTTTCAATATGCTATGGTGAATAATAAATGATCGAAATAAAGCGAGTTGTTAATGATCGTTAATTCTATATAAAGGCATATCATTTTAATGTCGCTTTTACAAACACACCCACACATACACACATACACACAAGTGTATATAATATATATATAAACATATATACTTTCGAATTTTCGTAGAAAAAATATATGCTTCAAATAATTTTTAAATTATCCTCTTTCTCTCTTTCTATATATATATATATATATATATATATATATATATATATATATAAAATAATTTTATATACCAAACTTACAAGTTTTTCAAATTCTCGTAAAACCGAGCATAATATCACGTTATAATCGTTAGACTTAACATCGACAAAGATTAATACCTTTATATATGTAATTTATTATACTGTAAAATTTTAATTACGATCGGCTAACTCAACGCATTTATCTGTTGCTTTTATTTTTTTGTTGATTTTTCTTTTTATCTTCTTTTCTTCTTCTGTCGTTTCTACGGATTTTCAATTCCGCAATTAATTACATTAATATCCATGAGTTTTCCTAAATAAACTTACGAACATTATAATTCAATTTCTAAGTTGAGACTTCCCTTCGACGTAAAATGATCATCATCGAGGATGAGTTCTTAATCAGTAGGGAAAACACGTGCCAGTTCGTTGATGACGTCAAAAACTTGAACGAAGGAACGTGAGAATTCGTGATAGGCGACGACATGAGCAGATGTACGCGCTGAATAAAACAAACGTGGTTAAGTAAGTCGTGCATCTGCAATATTATTATTTACGACATACATACATACATACATACATACATACTTACATACATACATACATACATACATACATACATACATAGATGGAAACTGAATCGTTACGAAAAAAATTATGGTATTGACGTCCTATGATTCGTTCGATTCTAATTAATAATTTTTCTCATTTTTTTATTTATTTTATTTTAAATATAAATTTATTTAAATTGTAATAGATATATTTGTACGATTAATTACAATTAAATTAGAAATAGAGAGAGAGAGAGAGAGAGAGAGAGAGAGAGAGAGAGAGTTCTGTTATTAAATAAATTAAATTTATTTTTTTAAATATCTTTTTGCTTCTTCACAAATACGTCGGATTAAACGATGATCGTCTGTAGTATAGATCGTAAAGGGACTCTGACATAGGACGTGGCGAGTACATTTAAATATTTCATGAATAAGATATAATTAACGGGAAACGATGATTTAAGGCAGGGGGTAACTTTTTCTTCTTCTTCTTCTTCCTCTTCAACCTTGCGGTCAGCACGGTCCCTATCATCAATCAATCTGTCCACCCTTCAGTCCCCCTCAACCCACCCTACTTATGTAAGTTCACTAGACAACATTTCAAACAACTATCCAGAAATAGTCAGCAACAAAAGCTGTGTAATTCACGAGGAATATAAATATCGTATATTGTGGTATTGTATTGTATCATCAACAACCACAAGTTGATTATAAATTAATGACCGGTTGAATACCTCGTTTATTATTATGAATAAGTAAAAAAAAGATATAAATTTGTTTTATATAATATAAAGAAAAAAAAATATATATATATATAATATTAAATATATATAATATTATATGTAATATTATAAAGTAAAATATATATATATATATTTTTTTATATTATTTTTATAAAATACATATATTTACATATATACGTATATTTTAATTGTCTGAGTAAATCCTACGGAATAGAACGCCCCATCTATTTATCATAGTAAAAAGCAAAACCTATTTCACGATAAATATATTGCATTCATGGAATGATCTTATCAAAATTTATTTTTTATAATAATTGAAATGATCATTGAAAACATGTACATATATATACATGATAACGAACTTCGTCGAATTACAATAAGCGTACGATTGTTCAAACAAAACAATATCTTTAATGATGTATATATATATATATATAAAAGATCTTATCATTTAAAGTGACCCAGTTTTAGATCGTTCGCGACGTTACAACGAACATTCAAATTTTTTTCTTTTCTTTTCGCGTTTTGAGGACTATTGATCTCGAAGTAATGGTCAGCTACATTCTACGATAAAGTCGACCTCCTAAGTTACATATTTGACCCGCTTTAACGTAAAAGTAGAACGTTTTTACATTTGTCACTTGCGAACTAGTAGAACATTTCAATTTATCACGATAAGAAACACGTATCGAATATTTGTTCTCTTGAAAAGTAATGCGTTTGACATTAATCACGATAAAATGAACATTTTGTGGTTCTTCAAAAGTAATAGTAATATATTTTGATAACCGCTGCAAAAATAAGATTGTATCATTTATTTATATTTTACGTTACAGTTAATTACCGTTCTGTTCATTTGTCTCTTAAGAAGATTAAAATATTTACAATGATAAAAAAACTATTTTTACTAACCAAAGTTAAAGACCACGTATTTTTCCATCGTTATAAATAAAAATATTTTACTTTTTAATAATGAATGGACGATGAAAGAACGTGATGATTATTATCGTAAATAAAAGTTAAAAAGTAAAAATGCCTCGATGAATATTTGTCGAAAATATTCGAATAATTATGATTAAGAAGATCTGAAAATATCTGTTAGATTCTTATTTGTTCTTTTTAGATAATACTAACAATCAAGAAAAAAGCTATACGAGCACAATCTTCACTGCTCGTTTACGGTAACGCACAGTCGACGCAACGTTAACGGTACGTCATTAACCGCTCGTCTGCATCGACTCGTAAAGTGCACACGTGCGATAGATATTTCAATATAAAGCAATATAATGGCGAAATTGATAATGAACTTTTAATCGTATAAATTACTAAATATCGCGAAATTTAGAACTTTAGAATTTTTGAGAGAATATTATCGCGATAAAAGTAAAAAACTGAAAGAGCCTGTACAAATATTCGTCAATAATATACAAAAAAAAAAAAATTGGATGAAAAAGCTCTAAATATTTGGAAGATAAATTCTTCTCCCTTAGATAATGATAAAAAGAACGAGACGTGTATTCAACGCGTACGATCTTCTCTATTCGTTTACGTTAACGCACTGTTAACGCAACTTTAACGGTATGTCATTAATCGTTCGTCTGCATCGACCCGTAAAGTGCACACGTGCGATGGATATTTCAATATAAAGCAACATAATGGAAAAATTGATAATGAATTTTTAATCGTTAATAAATTAATAAATATCACGAAATTTGCGACATTACGAGAGAATATTATTGCGATAAAAGTAAAAAATTGAAATAGTTTGTATAGATATTTGTCGAAAATATTCGAATAATTTTGATTAAAAAAAAAGAAAAAAAAAAGAAAAAAAAAAAGAAAAAAGAAAAAAGAAAAGATAAATGTTAACAATTGCCAATGATGCGTACCTGTGGGAGGGACAATGCATGAAAGAGAATAAGGAAGGTGTACCGCTTGGTACCAGATCGAGAGACGATCGATAATTGCTATAGTGACTCCGCGACGAAGAATTCAACATGCGGAAATTGCCTCGTTACACTTTTTGCTTACTATAAATGGCTTTCGTCTTTTTTTTTTTTTTTTTTTTTTTTTTTTTTTTTTTTTTTTTTTCTTTTTTTTTCCTTTTTTTTTCTTTTTTCTTTTTCCTAGTAACCTCAACTCGTAAATATCTCCATTGGTGGGCGTATAAAAGAATATAAGTCAAATCTTTTGTTAAAAAACAGAATAATTATATTTAATATATTCTACCATTGTTGTCTATCTTTGCTTATGGTATTTATAATAGATTTTTTGCAAGTCCAATGAAAGGAAACGATAATATCGTTATTCAACTTTCACATTCAAAATTCAACGTCTGATCTTACGTTGCATTTTAATAATTATAATTTATAACCGCGTTTCTCTGGACTTCTTTTATTTATTTATTTTTTTTTTATTCGTATTAATTAATTGTAAATATTTTGTAAAATAAATGTTCAGTATATGGATGTATATATAATTTGATCATTATAAATAATTAAATTTCGCTTGTATTCCGTATCGATATTTTATTATAAATTATTGATCATTGATTTAAAATATCGATTAAATGACTTTCTTTTTTTTTATATTACCGAACAAATAAATGACACTCACAAATATATTTTATTTGCAAATAGATTTATCTGCGCTTATCTGCGAACCTTATAATATTTTAATCAATACTCGTTCGCCAGTCCATCAAAGTTTTATAATAATTTCTTTTTACCGTTGAATTTATTTCAATTATTGATAGAAATAGATCTCCTTTTTTTCCTTTTTCTTTCTTTTTTTTTATTTTTTTTTTTTTCTTTTTTTTTGTACGAAGGAAAATAAATTAAATCAAATATTTCTCTTTTTTTCTTTTCGTTTTCTTTTAAATTAATAACTCGCGGACTTTGAAAACAATAGAAATTTACAAAAATAAAAATAAGAGAAAAGCTAAAAGTTCACATCGAGTGATATTCACGATCTCGTTTATCCCATTTATGTTTCTAAATATAATTGTTTCGTAAAGGTCAATCGTCGAAGCGTGCGAAAAAAAAAGAAAAGAAAATGAAAACAAATGTCGTGATTAAACTCGAATACTAGTCATAAAATGGATAACAATGGATAAAAGGAAAGTGTAAATTGCAATGAAAGAACCGGTTGGTCGTTTTATGAAAGAGAAGAACTAATTTAATAAGCGGTAGAGAGAGAGAGAGAGAGAGAAAGAGAGAGAGAGAGAGAGAGAGAGAGAAAGAGAGCGCGAGAGAGAAAAAGAGATACAAATAAAACTAGAGAAAGAGATAGGATAGAAACTTTTCCCATTAGAGAGATCTCGATAGAGATTGGAAAAGTGACAAGAGAAGATAGAAAATTAGCACTATCGATAGAACGAACGAGATGTTTAAATTTATATACCTCCTACATACATATATACATTCGTATATACATACGTACACGCATACACGATCTTGCATAGTGCATTCTGGCATTACAAAGCGTCTAGCTATTTTCTTTCCTATTGCTTCATTCGCTATAAATATAAATAAAATAAATAAAAAAAAAAAAGAAAAAGAAACTTTATTAGTTCGCCGAACTAAAATCTTATAAACAAACATTAGATAATTAAAATCTTACAATTTTACTTATACGAATTTAACCATTGACTTATTAATAAATAATTAATATCATTAATAAGTGTCTTACAATTTTATTTCTTATTCCTTCATTCCCTGTAAATATATATATATATATATATATATATATATATATATATATATATATATATATATATATATGAAGGGAAAAAGAAACGCTTTTAATATTTCGCCAAATTAAAGTCTTATGAAGAAACATTTAATATAATTAAAATCTTATGATAATAAATCGTACGACTTCAATTGAATGAAAATAATCATTAATTAATTGATAATTAATTAATATCGTTACAAAATGTCTAACAATTTTCTTTCTTATTACTTCATTCCCTCTAAATATAAATGAACAGAAAAAGAAACGCTTTTAATAGCTCGCCGAACTAAAATCTTACAAACAAACATTGGTTAATTAAAATCGTACAATTTCGATGGGATGAATTTAACCATCGATTAATTAATAATTAATTAATATCGTTACAAAGTGTCTAATAATTTTCTTATTACTTCATACCCTTTAATTATAAATGAACAGAAAAAGAAACGCTTTTAATAGTTCGCCGAACTAAAATCTTACAAACATTGGATAATTAAAATCGTACGATTTCGATCGAATGAATTTAACAATCAATTAATTAATAATTAATTAATATCTTTACAAAGTTTCCTACAATTTTCTTTCTCATCACTTCATCTAATAGCTTCACGACAAATATAAATAAAAATACTGCCATTTATTGGATTAGTAATTTTTAAATCTGTTTAATCAGTAGTTTTAATAAATGATCAGTTTTTATAAGGACAATTATTAATATGTGATATAAATGGTATTTGTTATACCGATTAATTTAATTAATTAAATTGTCAATATTTTAATTGAAATAATTTGTAAATATTATAATTTCTCGCTATATTATAAATAAATGGTACATTATTTGTAATATAATCAGATAAAATTCAGACAATTAATAATTACTATCTAACATTTATGTCACATAATTGATATTTCATTACAAATGTATACATTCTATTACAAAATACTTACCATTATTATAATTAATAATAATATTGATCAAATAAATAGAAACAAAATAAAAAAGGAGATACATTTAAAAGTTCGCCGGAAAAAACTAAAATCTTGTACATATATATAAAAAGAAAAAAACATTAGACAATTCAAATAATCTTAGATAATAAATCGTGTACGATTTCAATTGAATCGATATATAAAATCATTGCTTTTATAATTACTATTTCTATAATTAATAAATATCGGTTTGAATAATAAACAAGGAAGGGGGTTGAAAAAGGTGAGAAAAAAAGCAAAACAAAAAAGGAAAAAAAAAAATTCATACAATATATATCGACGACTAAAAAGATATATATGATCATAGTAAGAAAATAAATAACGTGGACAGTACGTACGCTTACGTACGTACACGCACATGCACACGCATAATACTATGATTAAATATATAGCATTATCATAAATTTTTAGAAAGAAGACATCGAGCATACGATAAGAATATTAAAAAGAAAGAGGGAGACAGACAGACAGACAGACAGACAGATAGACAGACAGAGATAAGTTAAACTAAGAAATACGTGATCGAGACGCGCGCATGCGCGAGTAAGACGAAAGCGGATCCCATCGTCGTCGTTATGCTCTGATTATTTTCCCTCTCTTTCTTTCTATATCTCTCTTATTATATATATATATATATATATATATATATATATATATATATATATATATATATTCGGATATCCCAATTATTATATGGATCCATGTGGATCAATTGTATCTCTATCGTTTTCTCATTATCTTTTCTTTTCTATTCTTTTATATTTCTCTGTATTTCGATTAAATGAACATGCACGGATCAATATGGATTTAACGTATCTCTCTCTCTCTCTCTCTCTCTCTCTCTCTCTCTCTCTCTCTTTCTTTTCTCATTATCTTTCTCTTTCTCTTTATCTTTATCTTGTTTCCTGTCTTTCGATTAATCGAAAACGCGTGGATCAATCATCTCTCTCTCTCTCTCTCTCTCTCTCTCTCTCTCTCTCTCTCTCTCTCTCTATCTTTTCTCATTATCTTTCTTTTTATTTTTCTCTTTCTATCTTGTGTTTCGATTAATCGAAAACGTGAATCTATATGGATCCTCTGTCTCCCTCCTCTCTCACTTTATCTCTCTCCCGCTTCATTTTCCTTTTTATCTATCTATCTTTTTCTTTCTCACAGTTTTTTTTTTGTCTATCTATCTTTCTCTTTCGCACTGCCTTTCTTATATCAGTCTATCATACTCTTTTTCACTATCCTTTCTACCTGCCTTTCCATCTGTCTTTCTTTCTCTGTTTCATTGTCTTTCTATATCTGTCTATTTTTCTCTTTCTTATACTGTCTATCTACTACCTGCTGTTCTACTTGTCTTTCTTTCTCTTTCTCACTGTCTTTCTATTGATCTTTCTTTCTCTTTCTCACTGTCTTTCTATTGATCTTTCTTTCTCTTTCTCACTGTCTTTCTATTGATCTTTCTTTCTCTTTCTCACTGTCTTTCTATTGATCTTTCTTTCTCTTTCTCACTGTCTTTCTATCAGTCTTTCTTTCTCTTTCTGTCGTTTTATCTGCCTCTCTCTTTCTTTCTCTTTCTCTTTCTTTCTTTCTATTCGTCTCTCTTCCTCATTATTTTTCTATCTATCTTTCTTCCTCGCTGTGTTTGATGATCTCTATTCGTCTTTCTTTCTCTATCTCATTATCTATCTATCAGTCTTTCTTTTTATTGCTCAATGTCTTATTTTCCGTCTATCTCATTCTCACTATTTTTCCTCTCTTCATCTTTCTCTTACCTCTCCTACCTTTTCTATTCATCTCACTTTCTCACTGTCTTTCTATCAGTCTTTCTTTCTCTTTCTCACTGTCTCTCTATATGTCCATCTCTTTCTTTCTCCACTGTCTTTCTATCAGCATTTCTTTTTCTTTCTCATTGTCTATACATCTGTCTCTCTCTCTCTCTCTCTCTCACTTTCTAACTGTTTTTCTATCTCTTTCTCTCTTTCTCTTTTACTTTCTAAACTGTCTTTCTATCCATCTCTCTCTCTCCCCCTCCCTCTCTCCCTCTCTCTTTCTTTCTCTCCCTCTCTCTTTCTTTCTCTCCCCCTCTCTTTCTCTCTCTCTCAAAATGCATTTCCTTCTGTCTTCCTTTCTCATTGTTATTTCTCTCTATCCTTTTCCCTTCTCCTTTTTTTTCTCTTTATCATCTCTTTTGCACTTTTCTCCTTTCTCTTTCTTTCCGTCATCCCTGTCACACTGTTTTCTTTTTCCATCTCACTTCTTCGTCTTTTATATTTCTCATTGTTTTTTTTTCTCTCTTTTTTTCTTTTTTTCTTTTCTACCGCCCGTCCTTCTTCCTTCTTCTCTTTCTCTGCTCGTCTCTTTCTTCTTCGTTTATCCTTCTCCCCATTTTTTTTTTTTTTTTTTTATTTTTTCTTTCCATCTTTATATCTTTCTCTATGCCATTCTCTGTTATTTTATATTTTTTTCTTTCGATTTATATATTGACTGTCTAACCGCATACGACATTCCATGTGGTCATTCCTGTCCGTCTATATGGCGTATGCTACGAAAGAGATAGTTCGATGTAACGGACTAGACGAGGGCGTGCCACACGATGATTAGAGTTTATATTGCATCTGAGTTAGATAGAATTTACACAGGAGATTATTTTCTAAAGGTCAAAACAATGATCTCTTCTTAACTTTTTCCTTCGTAATACTATTTGTTTCATATTTATGTAGGCCTTAAATCATCTACATGTTCGCGTTATCGTTTTTGACGTTGAAGCTATAAAATTAGGTCGGAGATTAGATTATCGATTTGATATGTATATATATTTTTATTACTTTCAATATTTGTTGTCAATCTAAACGAACATTCATTGATTCGATCTAACGTCAAACCTTTTTTTATTATATATTTACTAATTCATTGGAATAAATTTTGATTTAATTTAATTAATTATCTAATTGAACGATAAAATAATCGGAATAATATAAATGATAATATAATGGTAATATATAGATCGTATATAATTAAGTGAAAGTACAATTTATATAATATAATATAATATAATATAATATAATATAATATAATATAATATAATGTAATATAATATAATATTGTCGTTGGAAAAAAATGTTTAAACATCCCGCATAAAATTAAATTAGTGAGTAAAATAACAGTATGAACGAAAAAAAAATAAGAAGAACAAAAAAGTAAAAAAAGTAACGATAACAATCACAATTGAATGTTAAATTATCGTATTTTTTTTACATGCGATAACGAAATTATAATTAAAATTGATAAAGAATTAATTGCGATTAATTTTTTTAATTTCTCTTTTGAAATTGACCTTGTTTCAATCGATCGATCTTCACGAAAATATCTACGATATACTACGAAGATTTTGCATCGTGCGTATGGAAAAAAAAAAAAAAATAAAAAATAAAAAAAAAAAAAAATAAAAAATAAAAAAAGAAAAAAAAAAGAAAAATATCAAAGCAAGTGCATACTTATAATATGAAGTCTATAATTATTATAGATTGAAACATATATATATATATATATATATATATATTTACATAGATATTTCCGTATTTAATTTTCTGATTTCTCATACGTTATTATGAATGCACTCGTACACGAACACGCGCCATGTCTCGTAACTCGTTGCAAATGCACTTTTCTATCACGAATATATCTGAAAGTATGCCAAAGACATCTTGAGCACCGGCAAACGACATTTTATATATATGTATATAAACGAATGAATGAGTATACGATGAAGATCAAGCTTAATATATAGATATGTATCTACATATATATATGTATATATATATATATATATATATATACACATACATAGGTGTACATATATATGTATATATATGTACGTAAATATTTATGCTACATGACCCTCATTCTGACTTACCAAAAATATATTTTAATTCTTTTGTCGTTCTATATATATATTTGATCATCTGAACTCTATCATCCCAATCCCTGCAGCCAGATGCATCGTGCGTCGCCTTTTTTCGAACGTAGATAAAATGTCAGATAAAAATCTGTAAAAATAATCCTGTATTGTATACGATATCTAGAATGAACTCCTGTTTTGCATTTAACTGGTACGTATTTATTATATGTGTATTTTTGTCTGTATGTGTATCGTTCGGCCCTGATTTCGAGAAGCAATTTTGAATTTACGATTATGACCGGATTAGAGGGGCCGTGCCATTATCGGTCGACGATAATTTTCTCTTTCTCTCTCTCTCTCTCTCTCTCTCTCTCTCTCTCTATCTATCTATCTATCTATCTATCTATCTCTGTCTCTCTCTCTCTCTCTCTCTTTTTCTCTCACATTTTCTCTCTTTGTTTTTTATGTGCTTGGTAGACAAATGCATATAGTGGGGGAAGGGTGTTGTGTAAAGATAGAAAGATAAATAAAATTGGTGAAAAGAAATTATTCTCTCGTATCGAGACTTCATGGAAAAATTTTTGTTTTAATCGATATACCTTAGATAAATATACATTTATCTAATTAGATAAATGTATATATAATATTATTTTTAATTAAGAGAAATAATTGAAAAATTATATTAATCTATAATACATGATGTATACGATTTGTCGTCTTCAATCGAAGATTCAAATAAATATATAAAATATTTCTTTGATATACATATATAAAATTAAATAGAGGTGGATGTTATTGAAAAAATTAAAATAATCAATAATTATATACATATATATATATATATATATATATATATATATATATATAGTATAAATATTTAATTTATATTACACATACATTATATATTACATTTCACACACATACACATATGTATATCAAAAACATTTTTTAATTTAAATTATCTTGTATTAAAGATGTATAATTTAAAATATATATGTATATATATATTTAATAAATAAATATATATATATGTGTGTGTGTATACGTAATATATACAGTGTCATAAAAATCATGAATCAATCGAAAGGAGGCGATAGAGGCGATTATATCCAACAAAAGAAATGAATAAAAATAAATAAATAAAATTGCTGAATATACGTACATAGAATTAAAAAAAAAAGAAAGAAAGAAAACAAGAAGAAAAATAATATATCATAAGATCGTCAATTTATATCGAAAAAAAAAAAAAAGATATAAATAAATAAAATAAAACGATAAATTTATTTGATATTGATCAATAATACAAAACAATTTAATTTCGTTAATAAGAAAGGGAACGTTACCAGATAAGATCGGGATAGAGATAATGTTTAATGAAAATTCAATTCGTGAAATCGAAAATTTGATATTCGCTCGAGTAAGAATGGGGCGCGGCTGAATAAGCCTATTTATTTTCCACCTAACAAGCATAAGCGCCGACCGTCTATAAATGCAAGAAACACACGATGGACTCGTTTTGCAGCAGCGTGGTAAAACCATTAGAAAGTCTCGAGTCACTTCTCTCTCTCTTTCTCTCTCTCTCTCTCTCTCTCTCTCTCCCTCTCTCTCTCTCTCTCTCTCTCTCTCTATCTATCTATCTATCTATCTCTATATCGCTATCTCTATTTCTCTCTGTCTTTCTTTTTCTATTCGTCGAAGTTAACAAACCTGACGAAAGATAGAACGACGTATGTATTTCGTAACGAATAAAATAAGGAGGAGAACAGATTCACTACGATTCACGCTCGAAATACTTCGAAATTATGTTTTTGATCGTTCTCACACGATAAATTTAAAATTTCAATGATGCCTCCATTATTTCATCTCCCCTTTAAAAAGACTCTCTCATATCGTGGAAGCGCACGCTCGTATTCATTTTTAATGAACAAGTCGTTTCTACACGATTTTATTATTATATTGTTTAAGATGAAAACAAACAAAAAAAAAAAAAAATGAAGAAGAAAGAGAGAAAGGAAGAAAAGAAGAAAATTGGAAAGAATGAATAAGAATTTTCGCACTCCAAACGATTTTCGACAACGACAGTTCCTTTTTTTTATTTTTTGATAATTTTGTTTTGTTGTTTTCTTTTTATTTTATTTTTTTTTTTCTTTTTTACTTTTTGTCTCATTTATTTTTTTTTTTTTTTTTTTTTTTTTTTTTTTTCTTATTATTTCATATTATTTTTCTCTTTCTTTTTTTTTTTTTCTTTTTTTTCTTTCCATAAAGCAAACAGAAACGAACGCATTTATATTTGTAATATTTGTTAACCGTCTTCGAGACTTATATGCGTTTACACTATACTTCTGATAATTTGCACAATTTTTTTTTTATATCGTAATGAAAGTAAAAAAGATATATATATATATATATATATATATATATATATTCTTTTTTGTTTTAACTTTTATTTACTGAAATATATTTTAATTAAAAAAGAAAAAAGAATTTTATTTTATTTTTAACTACGATATCAAGATTTCACATCGATAACATTTATATGTTATTATTTAACATATACGTACATTAATTTATTATTTTTCAACGTTTACTTACATTACATTAATTTTATTATTTTTAACGTTTACACATTAATTCATATTTGTAACATTAATATGTTATTTTTTTAACATTGGCACACATTCATTTATTATTTACAATATTTACACATCCATATTTATAAAATTTATGTGTCATTTATCATGAACTTACGTTATTTTCACTATTTACAGATAATATTTTTCTATCTTATTATTAATGATGATGATATATAGAAATACATTTTATTATTTATTATTTTCTTTTTTTACTTTTTCTTTTCTTTACGAGCGCATTTCAATTTATAATATTTCTATGTTAATTTATATAACATTTATAAACATTTACAATCATTTTTAATGTTCATACTGTTTACATGTCCATCGTTGACCGGACAGGCACACGTCACGTGTTGTCCTTCAATAAATTTAACTTAAAGTGTAAGAAAGAAAAAACAGAAGAAAAAATAAAAAAAAAATAAAAAATAGAAATAAATGGAAAAATGTTTTCAATGAAAGATAAAAATAAATTTCGAGAACGAACATAAAGAAAAAGAAGCACATAAGAAAGCACATAAACACATATATTTCTTTTTTATTATAATATATATATATATATATAATATGTACGCAATGTTTCAGATTTTTTCTCGTCGAATTTTGTCGGTATATTATGCCTGTAAAAATAAGAAAAGAAAATAAAAAGATCCACAAGTGTTTTATTAAAAGAATAATTATAATAAAAATTAAATTCTTATCATTGGATACAGTACTGCTTAACTACGGATCTATTACATTTTGTCATTATTGTTCAATTTCAACACATCCATCATTTACTAAGTTGCATTTTAATCACTGTTGAAACATTTTCTCTTATATTCTTCTCTTCATATATAAGATTGTTATGTAATATAATATCTCGTAATTATATATATATATATATCTTGTAATATTTTATAAATGTTACTTAATCGATGAACATCGATGAACAATCTAAATAATGGATAATGATTATTGAATTGTACGAACGTATTATATTATTCATAATAATTGTAATCGTTTTTATTTTATTTTATTTTATTTTATTTTATTTTTTATTCTTTTTTATAATTTTTTTGTTTATGTTTATTTTGCTCCTAAAGTAGATATAATACCGTATTAATAATTATAATAAGTCGTGTTATCATTTCATTTCATTTTGTGTCGTAACTTTTAATAAAACATTTGTAAGTATATTATTTTTAAAATATTTTTTTTTTGTTTTTATTTTTAATTACGAAAAACATACTGAAACAGTTTTGGGCGGGAAAAAATCTAAGAAATTTAAATCTAAAGATAAAAAATCTAAAACACACACACACACGTATATATATATATATATATATATATATATATATATATATACAGATTGATTATAAATTAATGTTTAATTGAATATTATTTTTATTAGAAATAACAGAAAAAAATGAAGTATATTAAAAAAAGTTTTATAATTAAATTTGTCAAATGTTTGAGAATTACGAAAACACCCGATATTTTTGGATTAAGCCAGAAGTTTAATGATTTTGAAATTTCTTTTTTTATGGAACATCCTTATATTTTTGTAATTAATCAATTAAATATATTAATTAATTATCTTTAAGAAAACTTATTAAACAAGTATAAATCTAAAGTTAATAATTAAATCATTATATACGTATGTAGATATTTAGGTATATTAATGAATAACACTATTTAAGTGGCACAAATAATAATGTCATTTGTGTACATAAACGAATTAATTTTCAGCAAATAATTTTCATATTAATAATGATAATAATAATAATAATAATAATAATAATAATAATAATAATAATAATAATAATAATAATAATAATACTAATAATAATACTAATAATAATAATAATAGTAATAATAATGAGTGTTCATTTAAGCAAGTCGAGCCAAGTATTTTTTGGCGCCTGATATCACTATCATCTTCTTGCCATATGTTTTACAGATTTACTGTTTACTATACGTTTTCTCAGTAGAATGTATATATACCATACGTTTCGTCATAATACTCGATAGGTTTCACATTACTCAACTACGTTTTGAAATGATCCGATGGAGATGAATCTTATATGTTTAATTAATAATTTTTTTTATTAATAAATAAATAAATTAATATCTTATTTATAATAATTTAAAGTAACGAGTTTTCTCTTCTTTTTTTTTTTTTTTTTTTTAGATATCTAATATTACTACGAAAAAAAATCGTCTCGCAAAATGTAGTTTCCTTTCGCTTAAAAATATATTGCGAAACGAAGAACGAACGCAAACAAAATGTTTTTTTGATCCGTTCAAAAAATTGCACAACGTTTGCAAAACGTGATTTGGTAAAATCAAAAAACAAAAAAAAAAAATGCCAACGAAAAATGCGACCCATTTTTCCAACATTCTTTCGTCCGATGTACAGATTGTCATGCTTTAACGAACCCTTACGTGTATATAATAAGATGTAATTATACAATAATTAGGATCGTTCAAATGCTTATAATTATTTACTAACAAAATGCGTAACAAGCAATTGCAAAATTATAATTAATGAAAGGCACGTTTCTCTTCTTTTTTTCCTTCTTGTTCTTCTTCTTCTTTTTCTTCTTCTTAATATTATTATTATTATCATTATTATTATTATTATTATTATTATTATTAATTTAAAAACTTATTATATATAATGTTACACGCGAATTCGATTTTTTTGTTATCATTATAAATTAATAATAAATATATATACACATTTACTAGAATAATAAATAATATTAATAAGAACATAAAGTAAAAAACAAAAAAAAGTTTAATAATATCTAAATAATTATAATATCTATATATTGAAATAAAAATGGTAATAATATAATAATAATATATATTTATATATATATATATATATATATATATATATATATATATGAAAATAATATTTAGTTTATTCATAATATAAAAAAATATATATAAATCACACAAAATATATCATTAATATATGCGAATATTTTATGTTAAACTATATCTTGTATAACATTTAACAACATATACGTCATATATGTTGTTAAGTTTATTTCGAATTTTCTTTAACTCTTTCGCTCTTACAAATAACAAAAGGAAAAAACAAAAACAAAACAAAATGAAGATTAAAAAATGATATTAATTCACAATAAATCTATCTGTCTCGTCACTGTAATATATCACTTTTCAAAAACGTGATTCACGATATGTATATATGTATAAAAAAGAAAAAAAAAATAAATATTTGGCATTGACGATTTCAAACTTTCAGACTTTCCCAGCACATGGCTAACAATTTCTTTTTGTTTTTTCTTTACTTCTTTTTTTCTTTCCTTTTTTTTTCTCTCTTACATGTGAACACATGCGACTCGACGTTTAACTTTGTCAACAGTACCTTGTTACTCATTTTATTTTTGAATCTTCAAATGAGAGAGACCAAGCCGGGCTGGTTGGTTAAATGGTTGACTGCTTAACTGGTTGGTTTGTTAGCTGACTGGTTGGTTGGTTGGTTGGTTGGTTGGTTGGTTGGTTGGTTGGATAAATGGCAGGCGTTTTGCCAACTTTTATTTGCCAAGAATTCTCAAGAATGAAGTAGAACTGATTCGTGGCCAGGTTTAACGAACGCATTAGAAGATATATAAAAGAAGCTCATAGGTGTTATATCACAAAAGACCCGGTGATCACTTGTCGCGTATGAAGTTGTTTGTGCGAAAAAAGAAGAAAAAAAAATGAAGAAGAAGAAGAAGAAAGAAAAAAAATTAATTGCTTTAATCATTATCCCTGGTGCAAATTTTATTTCTCTGTTTTTCATACTTACGTATGTATCTTGTAAATACATAATGTATACGCGTTCGAATAGTCGATTCAGTCTGACGATCTTCTTGTTTTCTATTTTATATATATATATATATATGTGTGTGTGTGTGTGTGTGTGTCATCGAATGACCTTCCAATAAATTTTTTTCCATTGTTTAATTTTTTACTAAATGCATTTTAAAAGTATTATTTAATTTATTGGTGAATTATGAAAATATTATTTACGTTAGATAATTTTAAGATTTTGATGATGAGTGATTAAATAAATTTTATAATAATTAATTACGTCGTTATGGTGAAGCTGGGTCGATCGGGGTGGCGGAGGGGAAAGGTGTATTTTAAAAATTAATTAATATGTTAATTTAGATTTTATCGACCATTAAATTATTGTTAAATTGTTGAAAATTGTTTTAGATTAATGTTAGATTCAAAAAATTAGATAGATTGTCAATGGATTTTGAAAGAAATTAATGGATTTTGAGAAATTTGATTAATTATTATACGTTAATTAAATTATAATTTGTATAATTCAATACTTAAAAATAAAATTATCTCTAACAGGTTTATAAATCTAAAGATTAATTAAAATGATTTTTAAGATTATTAATAATTTCATGGAAGTGTTTCTTAAAGAGTCAGGATAAAAATGAGATTATATACGCATATTGATATACATGTATAATACTTTTAAATAACTTTCTTTTTTTTTTTTTTTTTTTTTTTTTTTTTTATGATAAATTTACTAGAACGATAATAAATGTACACATATATCGATGATGGAAAATTTTTGAATGACTTCGTAAAAAAAGACAATGACGTATTTATCGAAGACCGATCTAACTTTGAAGTTAGAAGAGAACAATGGTCGATCTACGTTTCGTTTCGTTTCGATACGTTTCGTTTGGGACTGTAAAAATTAATTACATGCATACATTTCTAAGAGAATGTTAACGGCGAATTTCATGTTGACACAAATTATGGTTGGACGATTGCCGTGAAATTTCTCATGTACGAACGTCTCCGATAATGACGATGGTAAGTACGAAGTGACTAATTAAAGGACAATTAAATCTTCTCCGTTCTCCTAGATCTTGCAATCGTCTTTTTATATACATATTTTAAACACTTTAAACGATTCTTTTAAATTGCCGAGTTTTACATTTTAGAAAATAAAACGACTCCTCATTTTCTTTTTATTCTTCCTTTTTTATTTATTTTTATTTTTATTTTTATTTCTTTCTCTTATTTTTTATTTTTTAATATTATCGGGTATAAATTAGAAAATTAAGATTTAAAAAGAAATTAAGTATAAAAAAAAAGAATAATTTATGTATTACTTATTAATATAAATAAAATATTATGTATATATATATATATATCATTTTTACAAATGTATATAATATACAGATATAGTATTAACAATATATAAAATAAATAATATATTATTTAACAATATTAATAATATAAAATATATATATATATATATCATATTTTATAAATATATTTAATATATAATATTAATAATATACAATATTATAAATAAAAATATTAAAAACAGAAATAATATATTATAAATCTATATAATTTTTTTATATTTTTAATTATTTATATATATATATATATATATATATAATTATTATTGTTATTATTATTCATATTATTTTTTATTCTATATAAATAATATTAAAATTATACAATAGAAGTATTACAATAATATAAAACAGATAAATACTATTAATAATAAATATAATTAATATAAACCATAATAATATAAATAATATTAATAATATAAAATATAAATATGAACGTGACTATTTTTATTTTATTTTATTTTTTTTATTTTTATTTATTTTCTCCCTGTTTAAATTATATCGTCGGATTATATAGATATTTATATATATTAATTCTCATCTTTAGTATGTCCTATTACATAATTAACTTTTCAAAGAAAACAAAACGACTTGAGTTAATACCTAAGACCGGTTTTTTAAATTACTGATAGTAAGTGAAATCAATGTATAAGTATACAGAAAAAATTTGATATTTCTAATTTTTTATTTGTCATATTTATAGAAATTGCAATTGATTTTCGTGTCAGACAGTCATGCCGATCGATCTCACGAATGATAATGAAGCTACATTTATCCATCTTGATGTTTATTCAATGTAGGACGTATAAGTTATTTTTAGAGTTTTATCATCGTTAACATCGATGACTTTTATCAGAGAAAGCGTTTTCATTGGTATAATATAACTATAAAATCTATCTATGATATTCGCACTGAATTAAAAAAAATTATTAAAACGTATTAATTTTTAATATCGCAATTTTTAATAATCGTAAATAACGAACGAATCGTCGATTTCGAAATGTTATTATAATTTTTTAAAGATCGTCGAATCCGTAAACGGAAAAAGGAAAAATAAAAAGAAAAAAAAAAGAAACATAGAGAAAAAACATCCTGAAAAAAAATGAAATATAATGCGTATAAAAGGTGTCTCGTTTTTTTTATTAAGTAGAACACGATCACATATCTTCGATCCTATTGATTTTATAAACAAGTATTTTTAAATAAAATAAATCGCTTGGTTTGTGAAGAAAAATGTAATATTTATCACAGGTATTTCATGGGGAACACAAAAGTTGTATTTTTTTTTCTTTTTTTTTTTTTTTTTAAATAATAAAAATCGATATTTTCGGCCAGACAAAAGTTGTCGACTATACAAATGCGAATTCAACGAACACCTAATTATTTACATTGTACCTTTTAATCGATATTTTTTCATCGAGTTATATGGCGTCATGAAGTTTCACAAACTTTGTAATCGCAATAATGGGATCAATTTTACTATAAATTAGTTTGTGATGAATTTTCATTGATTAATTTTCTTTTTTTTCTTGCTTGTTCGTTTTTCTTTATTACTTTTTTTTTTTTATATTTATTTTCTTTTGTTCTTACGATGTTTTTTCTCTTTTTTTTTTTTTTTTTTTTTAAGTAGTAATCCGCTCCTTCAACATTCATAAAGTACATTATTGCGATTACGCAGTTTAAACTAATTGTGAACGAATAAAACGATTGATTCTAATTATTTTCAATATTTTTAAACATTGATAATATACGAAATTGAACGCGAAATATTTCTCATTTATAATATTATCGATACTGAGAGATTAAAATGATGTCCTTATTTTTAGTAAATATTTTTCAATTAATAATTAATAAAAATAATTAAATTAATTTCATTGACATTGTATAAGATATTATTATTGATAAACATAATAATGATAAATATTTTATACGAAAATTTGTAAAAAATATTGAACGATTATGTTGATATCAAATGATGTCAATTGAAATATTATATTACATCAAAATGACATTTTATCCACTTATTTACTTATTTATTTATTTTTTCTTTCTTTCTTTCTTTTTATTCTTCTCTCTTTCCTTTTAGATTAAACTTTTGTTAAACTTTTCCCCAAGTCAGAAAAAGAAAACAAATTCTCTCTCTCTCTCTCTCTCTCTCTCTCTCTCTCTCTCTCTCTCTCTCTCTCTCTCTCTTGTTATACAACGTTCCCCTAATCACAATTTTCCTTCGTCATCGTATCAGTGTTCGAGCTTTAATCATTCTAACGGTAATGCGCTTAATAACAACTTGTGTGCTGTCAGGAACGATGTTTGCAAAAGTTTCTTTGTGTTAGTTACTTTACCTTGCCGCACCATGCAATGACGTTAATTTACGCGAGTTACAAAATGGAGTCATTTAAACCGAGGGATATTATTATCCGACGATCGCATTAAGAAATCTCCGGTGGATTTGTAATCAGCACTTTTAGTCGAATATTTTTCATTTTCTCTTAATTTTTTACTTTTTTTTTTGTTTTTTTTTTGTTTTTTTTTTTTGTTTTTTTTTAAAGGAGTCATACACTACTGCAAGTAATATAATTTCAGCAAAAATGTTCAAATATTATGATGAAATTTCGTTACTATTATGTAATAATTTCATCACGTAAGTGTGAACGACGTTTGATTTTAAAGATTTCATTTGAAACATTTCTAAGATTTATTTTATTATGTTTAGAAGATTGTACATATATACGTGTATAGGTATATACTATATAGTAACGTATAATATATATATATATATATATATATATATATATATATTTATATAACTATAAGTATTAATTAATAGAAAGTTTAATATAAAAAATATGATAGTAAATTCTTTTCAAGATTTCTTCTATTTAGTCATACATATGTTCGAATAAATATTTGCCGATTGATTTAAATTACAAGAAAATTTATTAAGAAAAATTTTCACTATATTAAATCAATTAGAAGCTTCATGTAAAAATTTAATGATCTTTTTACTCCTGACCTTTACTTGCAAAATGTCAACCTAAAATTTTTTTCTTTTCGAATGAATATTTATAAATTTTTAATTGCGTATTAATATAGTAGTATTAATATTAATATAGTAGTAGTCATTTGCAATAGAAATTATATTTAGAAAACAGTTCTATTTTTAAACATGTCCTTCTCCTCGTCCATAATAAAAAGAAAAATAATATTTCGAAAATTAAAACTCGTTCTTGTAGGATAAAATAAGAAACAAAAAATTAGAAATAGGGAAAAAAAAACCAAAATAAAATAAGTCATTAAAAAATATGTTAACGAATTGAACAAACACACGAATGACTAAAGTCGAATGAACAAATTATCACGTACAATATTTAAAAAAAAAAAAAAAAAAGAAAAAAAAAAGTAAAAAGAAAAGAAAGAAAGAAAAAAAATTTAAAAGAACGAAAACCTTGAAAATAAAATTGAAACGAATCAACCAAACGTTCATCGAATGACCAAAGTCGAATAAATAAAATATCGAATGAAAGATAAATGAAGTGTGTATCCGATTGCTATGCTACATTAACGATCATTAACGAAGGACACGCATTCTCAAAGACACGAGAGCGACGTGCGTTAATTAATCGAAGATATTTTATATATGTGTACGAATACACATATATATATATATGTGTATATATATATATATATATATATATATATATATATATATATATATATGGAAAGAGAGAGAGAGAGAGAGAGAGAGAGAGAGAGAGAGAGAGAGAGAGAGAGAGAGAGAGAGAGAGAAAGTGATACACATACATTATATATATGTATATATGTGCATACATATACATATTATACACATATATATACTTTTGTATATATAGGTTGTTCCAAAAGCTATTCTTTTGCTATATATAAGCAGATACTTTATTTGGTAGTGTTTAAAATAACGTATGTGTGTGTGTGTGTGTTTATTTGTATACATAGGTAGTACGATTTACGAAAGGACACAAGCCGGAAATGATGATCCTAATAAGTCAATCGATTGACAATCGCTTTAAGGAATTGTTTATCGTCACAGTCTATAGTGTGTTACATATCTGTAGCGTTCGATTCTCGTTCGATCGATTCTACAATAAGATATGTTCTCAATTAAAAAGTCTGATCACAATTTCGTTCGTCTTTGTATTATATATGTACGTTGAAAGAATGAAATTCTTTCTTCGAAAACATCGACGAGACATTTTATCGAATACACATGGAGGGCTTTATCGTTGATCTTAATTAATTATCAAAGGGGGAGAAAAATAATTGTTTATAAAAAATCTCTTTTAACCCTTATATCGTACGTTAAAATGATATGGATGTTTTGGTATTGAATTTTCCTTTTTCTTTTCTTTTCTTTTCTTTTCTTTTTTTTCTTTTTTTCTTTTTTGCTTTGATTTTTTCTTCTTTTCTTTATTCTCATTAACGAAATAAATAATTATTTATTTTATTCATGAAACTCGTTTAATAACGAAATTTCGTATCTTCCCGTATTTCCACTATCTCTCATCTCTTTCTCTCTATTTCTCTCTCTCTCTCTCTCTCTCTCTCTCTCTCTCTCTCTCTCTCTCTTTCTTATTCTTATAATTGTTAACATTTATTGCTAGAAGAATATTTAAATGTTTGCCAAAGAACATAAAAAAATGTAGAGTATATTAATTCTCTAAAAGAGGACGAACAAATATTATAATGTTATTAACAAAAAATCTTTTTCTAGTTTTGTTTCTAATTTGATTTTCTTTAAAAAGAAATTAAAAATCGTAAATTCTAAAGTTAAAGTCTTTTATACAAATTATAATTTTATCAAAATTTTATTTTTTATCAAAATAAATAATTTCATTATAATTGTAATCTCCTTAAAATTTTATAAAGTTTCATACAAAATATAATATTGTTATTTTTAGAAACATTTTCAACAAAATCGAGAATCGTAATATAAACAAAATTCTAATTATGACAAAATTGTAATTCTATCAAAATTCGTATATCATTTTTTCGTTTATTAATAAAAATATTTATATGTGTTGCTTAAACGCAATTATCAGAAATGAACGAAAATAAAAAAAAAAAAAGATGGCAGTCAACAGCATTAGATACCGTCGATTGGTATGATAAGTTTTAATTAATTCTATCGTAATGAAAAATAATTTTTTAATTTTAAATGAAATCGATAATTATTCAAAAACACTTCATTAAAATCTCTCTCTCTCTCTCTCTCTCTCTCTCTCTCTCTCTCTCTCTCTCTCTCTCTCTCTCTATCTATCTATCTCTTTATCTCTTGATTTTTTTCTCATTTTAATTACAAATAAATTCAAATTTTATCTAAACATAAAAAAAGAAAATAAAAAATAAGAAATAAAAAGAAGAATGAAGATATACTCGTTGTTTTTCTCCTTTTTTTTCTTTCTTATTTTTTATTTCTTTTATCTTTCGCTTTCGCCAGAAACTCGTTCGTCCTTCGATGGACGAACAAAAGAACACAGAAAGCCGATCGTCTTCGTTCAAGGCCGTTTCCTTCGTACGATCGATCGGACGCCTCGATCACTATAGGAAGGTCACTGTCCCCGTTTAAGGTCACTTTTAGAAAAGGAAATTCGCGATCAAGAGGAAGGGAGAGAGAGAGAGAGAGAGAGAGAGAGAGAGAGAGAAGAAATTGAACCCTGCAATTTACGTACGATTAGGTTCAAAAATATCCTTCGTTTAAGAGCTTTGACTCAATTCAAAAGAATATACAAAAGATAATAAAATTACTGTTCATATAAAAAGGAAAAGAAAATAAATATGTTATGTAATAAGAGAAATAATAATAATAAAGAGGAGATAATAAAAAAAAATACAAAATAAAAGAAAATAAAATAAAACAAGAAAAAGAGGAAAATCGATCGAGAATTCCGTTAGAACGTGTTAAAAATAACGGAGAATGTTTGAGTAATCATTACGTGATCGAAACAACTTTTTGTAGAAACTATGTATGTATATGTATACATGATATATATACATATACGTATATATATATATAAATATATATATCTATAAATATATATATATATAAATATATATATATATATATATAAATATATATATATATATAACCGTTAGTCGTAAAATTTGCATACTCTTGAATATATCATAAAACTTTCAAATGCATCTACAAATTATGGCTACGATCACGTCAATTTCTTTGTTGATATTTTTTTTTGTTCTTTTTTCTTTTTTTTTCAGAATTATGTCATCTCTCTCTCAAACACACACACACACATACACACACACACACACACACACACATTTCTCGTTGTACGGATATGAACACTTCATTTAAATTGCAGATATATTTCAATTAGTTCGATGATTTACAATGTAAAGATTACAT
>NC_062194.1:7895078-7950078 GCF_912470025.1 Vespa velutina
ATTTTATTCATTATATCATAATAATATATTTATTTTTTTCTTTCTTAATTCTCTTTATTTTTCTTTAACTCTTCGTATAATCATAATTAAAGAAAAAAATCATAATTAAATCGCATTATTATCCACATAATAAGTATTAAAAGAAAGAAGGAAAAAAGAAGAAGAAATAAATAAAAGAAATGTATTGAGGTAGAGATCATATCGGATTGGGTTAAAACATAAAATATAGAAATTATCATATTAATATCGTAAGCGAATTTAATGCGATATTTTTCTTTTTTTTTTTTTTTTTTTATCCCCTCCTATCCATCGTGATATATTATCATACCGAGTTATTTATAATTAATTCTCTAGCATTTACCATTGCACGCTGAGAGAATTTTTAATTTAACCTTCTACATTTGACGAGGACGTATATCCATTTCGGGAAAACATTATATTTATCTATATTATTATTATTATTAATTATTGTTATTATTATTATTATCGTTATTGTTATTATTATTATTAAATCGAATCGATGATTATTTAAAAAAACATAAGATGAGACCAAAGTGAAAGTGCAGGAGCGCAAATCGTAAATTCAATGGAATGCTTATTACAAAAAAAAAAAAAAAAAAAAGAAGAAGCAAATAAGCTGAAAGAAAAAAAAACTATTGTTTGTAATATGTAAAACTATTATTACAATTAAGAAAGAAATGGAAAAAAGAAAATGGCGAAGCTATTATTTTAAAATAATATAGAACTTCCATTACCTGTTAATTTACATATTTAAATTGTCTCTCTTTCGAATATTTTATTATTCAAAATACGTTTCCATTACTATTCAAAAACGTATTTTCTTAAAAAACGTTGTATGTGTACATATATATATATATATATATATATATATATAAAATCGATAAATTTAAAACATGAATTTCGTGCTAATTAAATGATTATAAAAATAAAAGGGAAAAAAATTATATCATCCAAATAATTACGTCTCATATTTCATCATTCACGTCTCATATTTCATCATTCACGTCTCCTATTTTTCATTAATTTATCTGTTTTACCTACGCGTAAAATTGATATCGAAATAGATTAAGTTTATTCGAGCAAACGAAACCATATTATTACAAAAGGAAAGAGAAAGAGAAAGCAAAATAGAGAGAGAAAGGAAAAAGCAATAAAATCATTATTATAAAAAAAAAAAAAAAAGAACATATAGAACTTTCATTGTCCGTACATTTGCATATTTAAATTATCTCTCTTTCGAACATTTTATTATTTAAAATACGTTTTCGTTATTATTATCAAAAACATATTTTCTTATAAAACATTGTGTGTATATATATATATATATATATATATATATATATATATATATATATATATATATATATATATATATGTACACATACAACGTTTTTTAAGAAAATACGTTTTTGAATATATATATATATATGCATTTAATTTTGTCATATATATATATATATTTATTTATTTATTTATTTATTTAATTTTATCATATATATATATATATATATATGACAAAATTAAAACATTAATTTTGCATTAATTATATAATTATAAAACAAACAAAAAATTTATCTTATCTAAATGCTTACATCTCACGTTTTATCATTTACGTTTTCAAATTTTTATTAATTTATATTTTAGTGCAAAAATAATTGATATGCAAAATTGATGTAAAAATCGAACACGTTTGTTCGGGCACACGAATCATCATAATTCGTTATCATATAAAAAAGAAATCATAAAGAAACGTGAAAGATACGATGTCGTGTGTCGTCGACAACAAAAAACGTTAAAAAAAATAGAACAGTAAAATACCATTATTATAAAAAAATTATTCAATTTTCATTATCCGTACATTTACATATTCAAATTTTCTCTCTTTCGAACATTTTATTATTTAAAATACGTTTTCATTATTATTCAAAAATATACTTTCTTAAAAAGAAATATATATATATATATATATATATATATATAATATCGAAAAAATTAAAATGTTAATTTCATGCTAATAAATATTAAATGATTATAAAAAAGAAGAAAGGAAGAGAAAACAAGAAAGAAAAAATTATTTCATCCAAAGACATACGTCTCACGTTTCATCATTTACGTTTACTATTTTTCATTAATTCATATGTTAGTGAGTCTACTTTATCTGCCTACATAGAAAATCGATGTCGAAATTGAACACGTAAGTAACTAAGTACTTACGTCGGAGGTAACAAATCGCCATGACACTGCAGTAACTGCAGACGCATTACTAAATCATTCAGCGTAAATATCCGTAACGTTGCTCGTTGTAAATTCGGCACTGCACCGTCTTCTGTTGTTTTGCTTGACCAAAACGATCGTTCGTAAAAAATAAGAAAATAAATAAAAAAAGAAAAAAAAAGGAAAAAAAATAAAAAATAAAAAGAAAGGCAGAAAAAAAAATGGTAAAGAAAATAAAAGAAAAAAGTAAAAATGGGAAATGAAGGAAAATACAAAAATGACAACAAAATTAAGAAAAAAATTAACAGAAAAATGAAAATTTGAAATAAAGAGAAAAGACAGAGAGTGAGAGAGAGAGAGAGAGAGAGAGAGAGAGAGAAAACTATCGATCGAAATCTAGAAATTTTTATGTCGATCATTCCCCATATAAATCATTAAAAATTGCGTTAAAGTTACTCGTAAGAAAAGTGTCGATGTTTTTATTGGATGGGGAAATTCATAGATTGGCAACGCGCATCGGTCTTATTATTTATATCCATCGAGACAAGATAAAGCACTTGCTCGTGAAACGGAGCTTATTGATTCGCCTTCGTCCTACGCTTATCGTCTACGACGTAAAAGAAAACGCGTTACGCATTCAACCTTCCCTCTTTCCCCCTTTCCCCATACTGCATCTCCTCGCATGCACGCGCGCACACACACACATACACACACACCAACCCACCCACCCACCTCTTACCCCTATCTTTTTTCTTTTTTTTTTTTTTTTAGTTCTTTCTTCTTTTTTTATCTCCTTTAATCCTCTTCTGTCCTTTTTGCTATTCTTTTTTTTACAAGAGAATATCTTGTCTGGGATTTGCATTGTAACAATAATTTTGTTTGACAATGTTAAATCGCAATTGGATGTGGTTTTAATTAAAAAAAAAATAAATATATATATATATATATATATATATATATATATATATATATATATATATATTATGAAACAAAAAAAAATGAATTCATCCCGTTTTATACTGTTTGTAATCTTAAAACTTTCTATTCTCTTCTGTTTTTTTATTTTTCGCTTTTCTTTTTGTTTTGACTTAAAATACTTTTATATAATATATAATAAAATTAAAAATGATAATGGTGCCTTAACGGAATAATTTTTTTATTGCAAATATTTCTTTCGTTTCTTTTTTATTTCTTTGTTATTTTCTTTTTTTTTTTTTTTTTTTTTTTTTTTTTTTTTTTTTTGTAATCTCATCTCATCAACGTAAGTGACACGTTGTCGGTTGAAGTAAAAAAACCATTTTCACGATCTATCTCTTACCTCCATTTTTTTTCTTTTTTCTTTTTTTTTTGCTTCTTTAATACGTTTCTCCATTTAGAATAATATTGCGTCTAGGATATAAATTACGAAAGTAAAGTTATGCAAATAAATTAGTAGTAGTTTTAATTAATTAATTAAAAAAAAAAAAAGGAAAAAGAAATTTTAAAAAATTGGGCTCATTTTTTATTTTGTACCGTTTGTAGTACTAAATTATATATTTTTTTTTTTGTTTCTTTTATTTGTTTTTTTTTATCTGATTTTTTTCTTTTTTTTTTTTTTTTTTTTTTACACTGATTGCTTCTCTTATCGCAAAGATCACAATAACATATTATAAAGTAAAAAAAAAAAATAATTGTTATTTTAATTAATTGCTTTATTAATTTATTTTAATAATTTCTTAATTTATTACAAATTTTTCTTTTTTCTTTTATTTCTATCTGTTATTGTATGTTTCTTGTATCATGCTGTTGTTGATCGAAAAATCGAAAAATGAACGAATGAATGACATTGGAAGAATTATTTTGTCGTTTTTCTTTTTTTACTCTTTTCTTTTCTCTCTTTTTTTTTTATATAACATCAATAATAACACCATCTCGCAACATGATATCAAAATGATCGCAATGATAGGGAACTAATATATGTTATTAGCACACTTTTTTCTTTTCCTGCTGATTCAACTATGAACTAATCTTAGTTTTCATCAATCACGTACAATTTTTTTTTTTTTGTGCTTTTTTCTTTTCACAATGAAATCAAATCGACTTGATATATTAACATGCCTATCTTTAAAATGAAACTTGAAGATTAAGACAAATTACGGACGCCGTAATAAGTTAGCCGCTATAGTGTTAAGGTTTTGGGTTAAGGTTGCGGGCGAAATGCAAGGAATAAAAAAAGGCATGTAATTTAAAAATTCCTACGGTGTTGAAAGAAGCCAAAAAAAAAGAAAAAAGAATTAAGAAAACAGCCAAAAACACCTCAACGAGTTACGTACATCTACAAATATAAATTAAAAAAAGAAATCGATCTTTTTTTCTTCTTTAAATATTTTCATTCGATAGTTTTATACGTTAAGAATATTCTCAGAAAATACGACAAATTTGTCGAATTCTCGGCATAATATTTACTTTAAACTTTAAACATTGTTTTCTTAAAACGATCGTCTTTCAAATCGGTGCCAATGATATTTTGAAATCTACGAAAACGATTTGAATGAAATTTGGCACGATCATTTTCTCGTATCATTATCGTGGTCGTTCGAAAAAAAATTTGATTTTTGTGGAACATAATTATTCTTTTCTTTTTTATCTTTCTTTTTTGTCTTTTTTTTTTTTGTCTTTTTTTTTTTAAATTATTAAAAACCAATCGGAATCGTTTAATTGTAAATTTAATCGATCGATATTTCTTTTATTCAATGAAAACATTAAAAATCAGCGTAGTGAAGAATTGACTTTTTTTGTTTTGTTTAATTTTTTAATGTCCTTTAAGATCTTTTCGTTTATTGTTTTTCGTTTTTAATAATACGACTCCGCTTAATTCCAGTAGGACGATTTCTTAGAACTCTTTCGTCGATAAATATTTCTCGAAGTATATCGTCGCTATAAATACATTTAATCATTTTTTATTAATAAAATAAATTACATGCTCAAAAAAAAAAAAAGAAGACACATCATAAAAATTATCCTTCTCTCTTTTTGATAAAATCGTCAAAGTGTATATTAATATATGACTATTTAACCTTTAACCTTATAATCCTTTTATTTAACCTTTTTATTTAACCCTTAAGGACTGTTATCTTTCGTTTGATTGAAACTCTTATTTTCTGAAAAAAAAAAAAAAAAAAAAAAAAAAGAAGAAGAAAAAAGAGAAAAAAGAAAAAAATCTAACACGAACGATAAAGAAAGAAAATGAATGTTATTTCTAGGAAATGTTGATTCGATAATATTTATTTTTAAAAAATCGTTTGAAAAAAAAAGTCCATTAAAAAATCACCGTAACGGATAAGTACCTGCGCATTGTTATTTAATCTTTTGATTAAACCCAATTCATTTTTTCTTTTTTCTTTTCTCTTTTTTTTTTTTTTTTGTTTTTTCTTTTTTTTCTATTTTCTTTAGAAAAAAAAAAAAAAGAGAGAAAGAAATTTCATTTTTATAAAATCATCTGGTTCTACGTAATTACGACATAGTAATTTATATTACTTTCTCCAGTTTTCTTTTCCAACTAACAAAAGAAACGATTATTCTCTTCGCGGTGCAGCTTTAATTACAAGATACATAACTTGGCTGAGAATCGATCGATCGGCCATAATAAAAAGTTCTTAACAGTATACCGTAGAATTTCCTCTTTCGAATTGTAAATTGTGCGGTCTTAGTGTTACGAAAGTAATTAATTAATTATTTAATTAATTAATTAATTAATTAATTAATTAGCGATCGTAATTTGCAATCTAAAATGTATTTCACTTTATCCCTTGAATTTTCGAACGAAGTAAACGAATTGTGCAGATATTCGCGTTTTAATGGCGATCAATTAAAATTCATTTATCTACGAGGACACGAATCGAATCGATATTTTATCTTATAAATCGAATTTTTATCTCGTTCGTCGAATTATTGAAACTTTTTTTTTTTTTTATATATGTACGAATGTACATCTCGTATATACCTATGGTATATACATTAATCATTAATATTGTATATGTGTATTGTATATAGGTATTATTAAAAACGTAATGACGATCCAATCAAAAAATATATATAAATTAATTTGATAAAATAAAATTGACCTTGATATCTTCTATACGTTGATCGAAATAGAAAAAAAAAAAAAAATAATTTATTTCGTGTTACGTGCACGTCGAAACCATTCAACTTTTATTTCCCAATGTATCTCTTTTTTCTTTCCTTTTTTTCTTTTTTTTTTTTTTTTTTTGTTTCACAGATATTCGATAGGGATTGATTTAAATCGAAAATTCTGTATGTATGTATGTATGTACGTATATATAAAATAAAAATAAAAATAAAAATAAAAAGAAAGATAAATAAATAAATAACATGTATATGTATATATGTATATATATATATATATATATATATATATATATATATATATATATATATATGTATACTTTCCATATAATTTATTTATTTTATTTTTTATTGATTATTATAGTATAACAAGTAAAATTTGTATCAATACGTATATATGTATCGACATATACACTGATATGTATATACAACTATGTATATGTATAAAAATTTTATTCATTTCTATCGTCGATATTTTATTATTTTATTATTCTCGCTATACTACAAACGATTGGTATACGTTGGAATGAAAAATTAAAAAAAAAAAAAAAGAAAAAAAAAAAAGAAAAAAGAAGAAGAAAAAGTTTAAATCGAAAAAAAATCCATGGAATATCTTGTTAATTCGAATCGAAATTGATTTGATTCGAGTGAAATTGAAACGCGGTGAATTCGACCCTCCAATAAAATCGTACTCTCGGTTCTGATAAGGAATATAATTATCAAAAAAAAGAAAAAAAAGAATAAAAGAAAATAAAATGAAATAAAAATGAAATAGAAATAAAATAAAAAAGAAAAAAAAGAAGGATAACAAAAATTCATTTATAAGAACGAAGTCGTATATCGAATGATACGAAACTGACGAAATATCAATGTCGTCATAAATAATGAATTAATTTAGTTAGAAATAATCTTTCATATATAAGAGTAAACCGAGCACCTGTTTTGCTTGGATGCACAAAGAACTTCTTAGTTGCTTTAATCGAGGGAAACATCTTCACGGTAGTCATTTCCTCTCTTCATAAATATGTACATAAATGCATACAACATACATACATACATACATACATACATACATACATACGTACATATATACATACATACATATAGTATCTATGTATTATATGTATATATATTTATGTATTACGCGTATGTGCGTTTATGCGATTTCGAAAGTCTCGTGCTGCACGAACAGGTTACTCATAGTAATGGCAAATTGCCAATCGTTTACCTATTTTTATCTACGTAACACACATCTCTTAAAGATTTTCGAGTTCTCATTCGTCCTTCCAAGCATAAAAATGTAAACTTATTCCGTTTCAATTAGCTTGACTAACACTTTTTAATGTTTTCCTCTTTTAACATTCTCTCCTTATTTATCTATTGTTTGAATCGGTAAGAACGAAATCTGTAATTTACTTTATTTCCTTTTTTTTTCTCCCTTATCGACGGCGATAACTTTTATATACAATGTAAACATTTTTATAAAATGATAAAATGATGAAAAATAAATTTCTATGACTTCATTTTATTGAACAATAAATATAATTGCGCAATTTTTAAATTGTTTATTTTTAATGTTTTATATCTTTAGTATTTTATATCTAAATAAAAATAAAGTTATAGAGAAAATTTTGTTTAATGGAACATTTTCTAATATTTTATATCTAAATGAACAATACTAGTAAAATTCTAACTACATCACTCGTATTGATCAACTTATACATTATATTTTCTAAAGGAACAATTAATTCCTTTTTTTTTTTTTTATTATTATTATTATTATTATTTTTTTTTGTTTTCTAATTGTCACATGAAATACATACAATTATATTTCTTTGAATTGGTCGTAACAATATTATTAACATTTCAATAGAGTTATTACACAATCGCTAGAGAAAGTGCAATGTTACAGATGATATGTGCATACATCTATGTATGTATATGTACGTGCGTATATATAATATGTATGCATGTATGAATGAATGAACGAATGTATGAATGAATGAATGAATGTATAATAAATAAATAACAGTATAGAATATTTTTTATTGAAAATATGGAGTATTTTATATCTAAATAAAACTAAATAAAATCAACGCTATAGAAAGAAATTTGTTCAGTGAAATATTTTCTAATATTTCAGACGTAAATAAATAATACTAGTATTTTTTTTTTTTTTTTTTTCTTTTTTATTGAAAATTCCTATATCTCTTATATTGATCAACCTCATATAATAAATCAATTAAAAGAACAGTTAAAGTTTTTTTCTTTTTTTATATTCCTTTATTTTCATGTGTTATAATTGTTACGTACAATGCGTACAATTAATTATTACGCATATTGATTGGAAAATTTAATGTGTTACAATTAATACGCGTTTACGTTCAAAGAGTCAAGGATTGTATTCAAATAGATCTAAGGACTGTTAACTTTTATAATATTGTATTTCGAATAAGCTTGTATGTAACGATTTGTGTAAAACAATTTTTTGAAATAATTTTTTCATTAAAAAAACTTCATGGGATTATTATTCTTAATTAGAATGGGCATTTCGAATCTATCGTGACTTTGTTCTCAACTACGATTAAAATCTTTAATAGATTCTTCATACACCATCATATTTTATTTCTAACATATTATAAACATTCTGTTTAGAACAAAAGAATTAGTAAGATATGATAAATTAATAGATTTTCAATGTTTGATGGGGGGAGGGGGCGGAAGGGGAGGGGGGGTGAAATAAAAAAATGACGAATTATCTTTCGACAATCGTAAATTCTCCTTGACACATTCAATGTGGCAAACAAAAGCGCTATGGTGAAAATGGAGTTGAACGAGTGGGAGTGGGAGTTGTTGTGATGATGGTTAAGGTGGGGTGAATGTTGGAGAATGCATTCACGATAAACGCTTTTCACTTCCTACCGGAAGATAATTAATCTGCCGAAAGAAACGTTTCGTTGCGTTCAACCGTTAAAAGAAAAAAAAAAAAAAAAAAAAAAAAAAAAAAAAAGAAAAGAAACGAAACGAAATCAACAAAAAGAAACAAAAAAAGAAAAAAACCTGAAGAATTACATATTTTTTCACAATATTTATCCGACGAAAACATGTAATAAATGAAACGGTGATGAGAAAAAATATTACATAGTATTATTTTATTTGTTTATTTATTTACTTATTTATTTGTTTTATTTATTCGCAAATAATTTTACTCGTAAAATATAGAAAATAATTATATTGGATACATATGACCAAATAATATAATATTATTACGAAATAATTTAGATACTTTTTTCTACGTTATTTCAAAGAAAAAAAAAGGAGAGGAAAAGAAATAAAAAAAATAGAAAAGTTACGGTTATTGTTTACAAAAAAAAAAAGAAAAAAAAAAAAAAGAAAGAAAGAAAGAAATAACAGAAATACGGATAATTTATTTGATAATTTTTTAAAACATGCTTTCTTTTCTCTTCTCGCCTTCCTCATACCCGCGCCACCCGCAAAATTTTATTTTGCATATCGATTGTTCTTTGCGCAATAACGATTTCAAGAACGCCGCACGCTTTTTGAAGCCTATGCCTTTGTGTTTTTTGAAATGTTTATTGTTATTTTTGAATTTTTGTTTTTTGCTCTTTTTCTTTTTCTTTTATTTATTTTTTTTTTATTTCTAATCCTTTCTCGCTGCAGAGAACGATAGTCCATATTTGTGTAATGTCTTTTACATAATTTGTGAAAAAATTGTTCTTCCCATTGTTATTATTATTGATATTATAATTATTATTAATAAAAGAAACTGTATATATATATATATTTTTTTTTTATTATTATAAATTATTATTATTATTTAATAAAAAAAAGAAAAAAAAGAAAAGGGATCGATTCTCCGAATAAAATATTGTTTTTCATCATTATTTTTGTTCATTTTTTCATTTTTATATCTTATTTAAATCCTTTTATTAGATTTTATTATATTCTTATATTCGTTTTCTTTTTTCTTTTCTTTTCTTTTCTTTTCTTTTCGTTAATTTATTTTTATTTCAATTTTTGTTTGTCTTATTTTAACTTTCTTTTATTTCCTTTTCTCTCTTTTCTCAATTTTTGCTCTATCATTTTTAATCTTATCATTTTTTAAGCTCCACTGCATGTAGACTGCATGTATTCTTATTGGCCTTGTTTTGGATTGTTTGTTACACATCAGGTCCAGGCGAATGTCCCAAGATGTCACACATTCGAGATCTACGGAGAGTCTTATAGGGACTTACACCAGGTACGTATGTAACATCGTAACAAGAGCTTTCATCGATCCACAGTGTTTCGCATTAATAGATATTCGTGAGCAAAAGAAAAAAAGCATTACAATTCGTTAGTTTATTTATTTATTTATTTATTTTCATAATTAATTACATATTGCGTAGTTCGCAAATGTCAAAACATGAAAGAAGTTACGTTTATTTGTTGCATCAAAAAAAAAAAAAAAAAAAAAAAAAAAAAAAAAAGAATGAAAGAAAAATATTAAAATAAAATTATCAAAACGACAAAAAAATGGAAATTCGGACAAATAAATTTGACATTAACAAATAATTCGATGTATCCAAAATTAGTATTAAAAACAAAGAAAAATAATCATGAATATTTTTTAATACTTTTTTGTTTTAAATGACACTTCCAAGTTTATATAAATTTTATATTAAAAAAAAAAAAAATAGAAAAATAAAAAAAATTTTTTAAATTTAAAAAAATTTTTTTAAATTAAAAGAATTCATATTGAAACTATGTTCAATAAAATTATATTGAAAAAATTGCATCAATTATTGCATTAAATTATACGCTTCAATTTAAACAACAAATTAATATATTTAATAAAAATTATAGATAAATAATATTACGAATTATTTACTTTTCGTTACTAATATTTCCACGATCTAAAGATCTTTTCAAATTTTATACTTGGAATTTTGGATTTTTGTCCATTGAGCGAAACATCGTGTCATCGTTCGAAAACGAATTGATTTCTTTCTTTTTCTTTTACCTTTCTTTTTTCTCATCAATATAAAATTTTGAAAAAATTTTTTTTAATTCCACGCTAGTCATTTTGGTGTTTTTAATTTTTTTCGCTAATTATCATTTATTTATTCGAAAACAATAAAAAAGAAACATATAAAAAATGTTTTCTTTAAATTAATAAATTACGCATTTCTAATCCTAATTGAGAATAAATTATACGATTGATTATCGATCTCTTTAATTTTAAAATGGAGATTTTGTGTAAAAAATAAAAAGAAAAAGAAGAAATCCTTTCTAGAGTCTCTTTTATTTTTGAAATTATTATTTTTCCTTTTTCTTGTTATTATCTATGACGACGCCATTTATACATCACACACAGATAAAGTCACACAGATATACGTATTTGCATATATACATAGCATATAAAAAATAGTGCATGTCAAGCTGCATCTTATATGTTAGATTTACAGCTAGATATTCATTGTCGTTTATATATCTAATGATTCCTGCGTAGAAGATAAAAGCAATAAAATAAAAAAGAATACCAAAAAAAAAAAAAAAAAAAAAAAAAAAAAAAGAAACGAACGTTTTTGATCAGTCATTTAAATATTTCTTCCAACGTTCGAAGCTTCTTTCAACGACGATATGGGGCAATATATTTGTGTTAATGTCTCTTCTAAATTCTATAATAATTAAAATGATTATTCTTATCTAATATATTTGTCGTTGAAATCTTTACAGGAGTAAAAGCCGTAGCGTGGATCACGGATTCACAGCGCCATTCGATTTGGATACTTTGAGGAACAAGGTCGAAGGAAGATTCGAATCCGTCGACAAGCTATCAAAAGGTGAGACTTTGATTTTAATTTGTATCGATTGACGTATCGATCGATCAATCTTAAATCAAATCAATCTTCAAAATAAAATTAAACGTACTTATGAATAATTTTTTTTATTCGTTCATTAATTCAATTTATGAGTCATATTATTATTACATTAATTTTGATACTGTTTAATATGACTTGATCAATAATTAAATATCGATATTTTCAACAAAAATTATGTCTATTAAATTAATAATTAATTTATTTACTTATCTATAAATTAATAAATAATTGATATAATATCGATAATTATTTATCTATTCAAATTTAAAATATTTCTCTTTAACATTATAGTTTAGGAAAAAAAATCTATTACAATAATTAGAATATATTTTATTCAAATTCTTTCAAATTATTTTTAATCAAAAAAATAATTATCCTCATTAATCTTTCTTCATTATTATTATTATTATTATTATTATTATTATTATTTTTTATTATTAAACTAAAACAACGTCTAAAAAAATAAGCCCATTTTATTTTATTTATTAATATCATCATTACTAATATGAGACACGATTTATAAAAAACGAAATCAATTAGTTCGTTAATTATTAACTTCAGATCAATATTTATTCAATAAGTTTTTAGAAGATAATCCATTAAAATATCTAATTAACGAACAAACAAAAAATACTAAGTGTTTTGTAAAAAAAAAACTAAATATTCGATTAAACCGAAAGAATGTTTTCTTTCGCATTTTAATTTAAATATTTTTGAACATAAAATTGTGAAACTTGTTTTAATATATTAAGAAGATGTATACATAAAAAAATATCCATATATACATATATACATATATATATATATATATATGTATTAGATCTTTATATCTAAAACTATATCTATATTTAGAATCTATATATCGGATTTTTTTTTATAGTTGAACGGTTTTAAAAATCGAAAATTAAGTCAAAAATGTCGAAATATATGATAATCGATATGTTTTAAATAGTATTCAAATTACTTCACATTAAAAAGTCTCTATGAAAAGACGGAAGCATCAACGTTGAATTAGAAGGTAACGATTAAAAAATGAATTAGAGGTTGCCCTTGTAACGAGATATCAAGACTAAAACGAAGGTCTCGAGATCACGGCTATTTAACGGCTATACAACCTTACAGATCCAACGAATTACATTGACTTACTTTCTTAAAGTAGCACGGACGCCATGCTCCTTTCTATCGGGATATCGCGATTATTCCATTTGATTAAACGATTTGTGTGTGTGTGTTTGTATTTATACACATACAACATATATATATATATATATATATATATATATATATAATGTGTATAGATCGTTATATCCACTCCCGTATATTCATACGATTTTTATTTTCATATAATTATATTATTTATACCACGTAAAAACGCATAGGAAATCATAAGTATGTAAGTGCAACACGTATCTATCTATCTATATATATTAATATATATATATATATGTGTGTGTGTGTGTGTGCTTGCAACGAGAATCGTGCAATTGACCCAATAAAACGAAAGATTTACGAAATCGGCCAAGTTGAGTCTTGCCAACTTATTCTTCATTGTTCATGGTTTTATCCGACATTATCTTGAAACATTGTTGAACGTTCGTTGAAATTATACTGAGGAAAAAAGAAAAAGAAAAATGGGAAAAATAAACGCGAATTTTATTCGCTTTTATGTGCAAGACAATGTTCTTTTATACGAAATCTTTTATACAAAAAACAATTGATATAAATCATTCGTTATATTAGGTTGGAAATTATGAAACGGGCGTTGAATGAAAATAAAAAACTAAACAAAAAACGGCCGTTTCATAGTTTCCAACCTAATAATTCATTCGTTTTATGTCGATCGTGATTGATATAAAAAAAAAAAAAAAAAAAAAAAAAAAAGAAATAAAAATATTCGATCATTGTTGTATAGGAAACATCGTTAAACTCGTTTGAAAAAGTATCGTTGATAATATAAAAAGAAGCATTCAATCAAAATTTTATTCGATTTCGTTTTCATAAAAGAAAATTTTCAAAATCTTTTAGAAATCTGAATATCACTCGAATGAAATTTTTATTTATTTTACATTTACATGCGACAATGATTCGACGTTTAAACATTTTAATAAAATAAAATAATGATCATCAATGATTCTTTCTAATATTAGATAAGATTAGAAGATACGTTATATATTCGATAGAAATGTTATACATATGACGCTAATGTCGACATATTTTAACGAGTAATTAATTATCGATAACGATTACCATAATAACTTGATGTCACAGTAACGTAATGTTAGATATATCTTCTAATACCTAACGTTTGTCATCAATCGCAAAGAACGATCGCTGAGGTATGCTAGAATCTTGATTTATTTCTTACGATTTGATTTATATCAAATTTGTTAAAATTTAGACCATTAGATTTTACACGGAAAAATTTTATTAATTTAATCATCTCTGAGTTAACGACAAAATTTGAATGAAAAAGATGAATAATTAAACGAAAGAAAATATTTTGCTATTATATTATTTTTTGCATAATCTATGTATATATATATATATATATGTGTGTATACAAATAATATAATATTTAT
Organism: Vespa velutina; assembly: GCF_912470025.1. Taxonomy (NCBI): domain Eukaryota; kingdom Metazoa; phylum Arthropoda; class Insecta; order Hymenoptera; family Vespidae; genus Vespa; species Vespa velutina. The sequence goes on from NC_062194.1 coordinate 7,909,903, forward strand.
CTTACTATTTTTATATATGTATCATGTATACAAATTATCTACAAGTATAGATAATAGATATATATATATATATATATTTTATATATGTATATATATATATATATATATATATATTATAATAATAATAATGTGAATATAGTAATTGTTTATATAAAAACAGTAATTATATTTATTAAAATATTACATATATATAGATTATATAAAATAATAAAATATATATACATAATAATAATTAATAATCCACGTATAAAAATAATATATAATGAAAGAGTAAACGTATTATTTATTTTTCACTTTTATTAAAAAACACGTAATATTTTTCACACATATTTACTTATCAACATTGTCTTTATCCAAAAAATCATTACAAATACTGTTTCATCAGATTTCTATAAAGATTAAAATAAAAGAAAATAAAATAAAATAAACAAATTAAATTACATAATAATAAAATACAATAATAAAATAAATAGATTAAATTTGTATGATCGAGAAGAAGAATACATAATTGACATTTAATAAATAATTGTTACAAATTCCGTTCATTCAATGCGCATGCGCATGTGTCATACAAATTATTACTGAAACGAAAAACGCTTAATTAGGACGTATTGTTCAATTTATCGTAAGTCGTAACGATCACGCGACGAACTTGAATGAAAATATAAGTACTTATATTACATTATTCGCACGACGATAACAAATTTTCGATGTTTGAATTTGATCGTTTTTAATCGTGTTTTATCGAATTTATTAAACCCATTAAAAATGTATATATCAATTTCAACGTAAGACTTTACATTCGAATAATTACGATTGAATAATTGCAATCGAATTAATTGAAAACAAAATTATCATCTAAGGTCTTTAAGGTCGTATTTAAGATTATGTTCGTTTTCTTTTTATTTATTTAGTTTTTTATTGTCATTTTATTTATTTATTTATTTTTTTTTTTTTATTTATTTTGTTATTCTTATATTTAATTTTGTTTCTCAAACGTCAATCAGACGTATTACGTAGGCGTGGTACACCTATAATTGACTAATCGGCACAAAGTGGCTTTTATATTTCTAAATAGGTCTACATTTATTAGATTACATCATCATGGAGAATGTGGCCAATAAAAAAAAAAAAAAAGAAAGAAAGAAAGATAAAAGAAAAAGAAAAGAATTCTTACTTTATACGACTTTATATGTTTTCCCTGAAGTATATATATATATACATAGGGTGTCCATTTATAAATATTCGTCAGCAAATATCACGTTACCGATTGGTTATATGAGAGTTTATTAAAACAAAATGTGGACTTCTCCAAATCGGCATCTCTACAATGCGCTTGTAAACATTTTATTTTCCTTTTAATTTTTTTTTTCTTTTTTTTTTTCTTCTTTTTTCTTTTTTTTTTATTTTTTCTTTTCTTTTTTTTTTTTTTTTTTTTTTTTTATAATTTTTTTATCTATAATTTCTTTTTTACATACTTATGTAACAGTAATTAAACGCTGATATCAAATTGATATCTAGTAAAAAATTGTTTACTATGTACGATTTGCAAGATAACTGGCATCTTAACGAATGATCAACAAATTCATATTTCACTGTAATACCTACTCCGTGTTATATAGAAATACATTATTTACAAATCAAGTATACAAGTGAACGTCTTTGTCAAAGTCAATGATCATGTACGACATAATTGATTTCAAAATATTATGTAGTCCGACGATTGTTTTTTCAAAGTTACATATAAAATACTAATTACTTTTTGCACTTAAGATATCGATTATCTGATAAATGACACATACTATCAATTTATTTTTTTTGGTATATATGATTTTGATACTTGGAATTATTTTATATTATTGAAGTTATGTTATATTAATTTATATATCTGTAAATTATATAAGTAATATATTTGAATGATTCATATATATATATATATATATATATATATATGATTTTGATTGAAAATAATCATTACTATATAAATATGAAGAAAAATAATGTAAAGAAAAAATATATGTTAACTTTTATAATTCGAAAAGATCACAAGTAAAAAAAAATTGTTTACGTACACTTTGTAGTCGACTAAAACTAACTAATCTTTCTTGTACATAGGAACGTATATCCTGTATATATGCATATATATATATATATATATATATATATATATGTATACATACGTATATACATACATATATAACTTTTATTTTAAAAAAAAAAATTTTTAGATGATCTCATTTACAATTATATTTCGTTGGAACGTTAATGATACTTTCTTAAGTTAGCACTTTATATTATCAATACTTAGTACATACGTATATAAATACACGTTTATACTTTAAATTTAAAAATGTTCCTATTAATCTTTTTTTTCAAATCGTTCCTTTGATAAGCGACATCGATATAAACGAGAACATAAATCTTAACTTTGATAAAAAATTTCGACTGTGATATGGAAACTCTGTCTAATTAATATTCTTACTTTATTTGAAACATTTACAGAAAAAAAAAAATGAAAACTAAAATAAAAAGACAAAAATACGTGTTAAAGTTTTCATGACAATTCTAACAAAAATTTATATATATATATGTGTGTGTGTGTGTGTGTATTCCGTCGATTTTAAAACGAAATTAATATTTATTCGATCGTTCTTATAAAATAATGTATATTCTTATATGAATGATATTATATGAATGAAAGAATACTTAAATCATTTGATAAAAATAAAAAAATAACAAATTGATGACGCATGTAGTTAAACAAACGCATATATATATATATATATATATATATATATACACGCACACATACATATATATTTCCGTCTCAAATGCATTCTTATGAATAATTTCAATTCTGATCCGATTCTTATTACATATAATCGTATTACATATAATCATCAACAATAGTACGTACAGATACACAGATACAAAGAAACACGATATGTTCGCGCGAAGACTTAATAAACCTTACCATCTCAAATTCGTCATACTAAGCAATGCAAATGTTTATCTGTAAGACGTTAAGAAGAAGAAGAAGAAAAATAAAAAATAAATTACTACTATTACTACTACTACTATTATTAATGATGATAATGATTATAATAATAATAATAATAATAATAATATATAATAATAATAATAATAATAATAATAATAATAATAATAATAATACACTAAATTAACTCATCGCACCTTCTATGACGTGGTAACATATTAAATATGGCCGCTTCAAGAGTAACGAACGTCAGTCATTGGCGAACGCTCGAGATAGTCGCATGAGTGTATTGTCATTATAGTTGCGTCGTCGTCGTCGTGTCGTGTTGTGTCGTTATCGTCGTCGTCGTTGTTACATACGTTGACTTTCGATTCGCATACATTTTCATTCTTGTTTCGTTATTAACAATCGCGATTATGTGACTTCAAAAATCAAAGAGTGGAGAATGCGGTACGAGCCTTAAATGTTTCTTCGAAAAGAGAAAGAGAGAGAGAGAGAGAGAGAGAGAGTGTGTGTGTGAGAGAGAGAAAGATAGAGAGAGAGAGAGAGAGAGAGAGAGAGAGAGAAAAGAATAAAGAAATAAATAATAAGGAAGAAGTATGAGGAAGCAAAGCATAATACATTATCTTTCTTATATCTAATCTAACACAAATCTTACGATAAATACAAAGAAACAAGTTTTATCGGCTTTATATACGATTTCGTGAGAGAGCCAATAGACGATAAGTTTCTCTTTTCAACGAATCAAATTGTCCTTCGACTAGTCGTCACGTGAGAAGTAGGCTTTAACGCATCTCACTTCTCACATCTCTCTCTCTCTCTCTCTCTCTCTCTCTCTCTCTCTCTCTCTCTCTCTCTCTCTCTCTCTATACGTTCGAGTTACGAGAATAGTTTATCTTTTTTCATTACTAAACGCGTTTAGATAGAAAGAAAATGAAAAAGAAAAAAAAAAGTAATAATAATTAAAGAATATGCGCAAAAGAGAATATCGCGAATGTTCTTTCTCGTTTATTTTTCTTTTTTCTTTTGTTATTCTTTTTTTTTTTTTTCTTTTTTTCTTTTTTTACTTTCCTGGGAGCGAACATAAGTAGAAATTGGTTCGTTGTTTTTACTATGATCGAGCCAGCCAGGTACAATTTAGCCTTTTTCGATTTTTTTTTTTCGTATAGTTTTCCTCCCACCCCTTTGCTATCCTCTCTCCATTATTCCGCGTTATTAAAAAACGTATCGAGATGTATGAACTATACAATTATTTTTCTCTTACGAACGAGTATCGTATAATGATATCGCATTTGACAACGATTGAGAATGACGAGTATAATTTTATCCTAATTGATCCTTTTTCTTTCCTTTTTTTCTTCTTTTTTTTTTTTTCCTTTCTTTTGTTCACGTTTAACGTTTATAAATTCTCTTTCTTTTCTTTTTTTTCTCAACCCTTTCTTTCTTTTTTCCTTTTTCTTATTTCTTCGTTCTCTTCGTTGTCGTCTGACAAGAGCGCTTAATTTTTTTTTTACGCGACGATCATTGAATTCGTTTGAATTATTTCACGTTTACCAAATTTTCATTAATATCCATTAATAAAGATAATCTTTATAATTCTTTTTTCTTTTTTTCTTTCTCTTTCTTTTTTTTTCCTCAAAATTATCAATCTCCCTGTCAACTTGTCATAACAAAATATTCTTCTATCGGCTACGAATTTGTCTAAGTTCGTTTATTTTTTAAATACGAATCTTTAATCCATTGAATATAACATATATACGTGTGTATATATGTTATATTTAATGGATTGTGTATATATATATATATATGTATATATATATACATACACACACACACACACACACTTACCATATTTTTATTTCGACGTTGACAGTTAGCCGCGAGATTTTTTCCTTCTTTTGTTTGATTTCTTTTTTATCTGTTAGACTTGTCGCGTCGATATTAACCTATGTGGTATGTATATATATATATATATATATATATATATACATATGTGTTTGTGTGTGTGTGTGTGTGTGTGTGTACACATCAGTCGTTTCTATCGCAAATAAATTCCTATATATTCTCCGGCGAAACATTACCTGATTAGTGAAATAAGAAAAAAAAAAAAAAAAAAAGAAAGAAAATTTAATTAGCGGCATTCAAAAAAATTCATTTTCATTGATAGCTTCCGAGGTTAGTTCAAATGGATAAATTAAAAAAAAAAAAAAAAAAGGTTAGGTTGATGTAAGTGTTATAAACTTCAATGAATTTGTTCAATATTATTTCAAGTGTTCCTTGTACTTTTTTCTTTTTCTTTTTTTCTCTCTTTGTATTTTTTTTTTGTGCGTGATTATTAATGTGTGATTCGTTAACGAAACAAAATTAAATTCTTGAAAATAATAATAATTAGAAAGAAGAAGAAAAATAAGAATAAAAGAAATCTATTAATCCATGTAACGTCGTTTCGTATCGTGTTGCGTTTTTTCGATAAGGAAGAATTGCAAAAATACAAAAATGTTAAATTCTGATGAATCTAAGGATTACTTGCCGAATAATGTTCGTATTTATGAAAAACAAATTGGAGATTATGTCGTCTACTACGTCGTTGAAGGAGATCCAGAGCTTCATTTGCGAACACTTCAGTACTCTCCTTCTATTGCAGGTATGCAGAGGATGCTAAAAAAAAATAAAAAAAAAAAAAGATATCTCGTTCTTCTCTAAATCATTACATATCGCTTAGATATTAACGTTTTTCTTTTTTTATATTTTCTTTTTTCGTTCTTTTTTTCTTTTTTCTCTTTTAAGTTCTTCTTTTAAGTTCTCATAGTAATACGCGCGTTTGTTAGATTGAATCGTTTTGTTTTGTATCATTTGTCGATCCGTTTATAAATCTTGTTACGAAATTGAAAGAGAAAAGAAAGGAAAAATAAAAAAAAAAAAAAAAAAAGTAAAAAGAAAAAAGCAATAGTGGCCGCATACAAATCCATTCATTTTGAATTTGAAAAGAGAAAAAGAAAAAAAGCAAAAAGAAAAGGTAAATGAAACAATAATGAAATGATTTATGAATATATTTGTTCGATCATTTACGATGCGTATTTTATATCGATATATTCAACAGTCTGTAAATAATTTTATATATACATATGTAAGCAAAATTACAGTTATTTCGTTAAATACGTATTATTTCTACGAACCCCTGTCGTCGCACAATTTCTTGGATTGTTTTATACGAGTATATATATATATATATATATATCGTTCAACACGTGACAAAAAATACATCAAATGAAAGAGAACAATGAAGGCGATCGAATTGATGATCGTTAAAAGCAACCGTCAATTGTTTATCAAGATCAGTAGTAACACTCGGAAAATCACGTGTTGTTGATTTTAAACGTTCGCTCGTTTATTATATCTACAATAATTTTCCTTTTAAAATGAACGATGATTTTTAATAATTCTATACGAAAGAAAGAATTTGTTTTTTCTTGATATTTATATATACATATATTTTTTTTTTCTTTTTATCATTTTATACAAAAAAATTAAAAGTTTATTGTAAAATAAAAACATTGAATAGTTTCATCCAGGTAATTTATTTCAAATATGTGCGAAAATATAACACAATGATTATGATGATGATGATAATGATAATAATAATAATAATAGTAATAATAATAATAATATTATTAATATTAATAATGATAATAATAATATTAATAATAATAATAATAATAATAATAATAATAATAATAATTTATTTTTTTTATATATATTTCAGATTCCGATAATGAAAGCAAAGATGGTTCTACGTCGCAGGAAAAAAAGCATGGTCGCATTTCTCAACCTAACAACACTATCGCCTATACGGTGAGTTTTTTATTTTATATTTATTTTATTTTGTTGTATTTTACTTGTTTCTTCCTTTTTTCTTTTATATACATAAACACACAATCGAATAATTTATAAAATACAAAATCATAAGACACATTTCCTCGTTATTGAATCAATCGTACGCTCCGCATCGTCGATCGTCCGATTAGAAGCCAAGGAGAATTATCCTAACCTTTGTTCTGCAGTCGTGAACTTTTCTTATAGTTTTATTCACGCTCCTGCATATTCTTCATCGTACGATTCTCGTTAAACGTATAATCGAAATATCGAGTCAACGTTTTAAAATCATAAGAGATTTAAAAATTAACACAAAAATTATTAATCAATTATTGAAAATTGTTAATGTTAAATTAAGAAAATTTAATTTAAATTTTCTACATTTAAAAATATATATATATATTTTTTTTTGTTTTTAAGAAAGTAAATAAATATCATTAAAAGGATGATAATATATTTGGATGGATAACTTTCATCATGTCACATAAATATCAGCTTCTCTCTAAAAAGAAACGATACTCTGATCTAATGATAATAGCTAACCATAACTAAATACAAACTAGTGCCAAATAACAAAACAAGTACCATACAAAATAAGTACCATAACTAAAAAAGAAACAGTAGCTCTAAATAATATTATGACAGTTGTCGCATGGAGCATTTAAAGATTACATTCCAAGAGATGTATTATTAGAATCTTTGATTTCTTTGGAATCAAAATCCTTGCACCCACGATTGAAGTGGCATAATTTAATGCCGATGCATTGTCGAATCTATCATCACCATTCTAAAAGATCTCACCATTTATGTTAGCAAATTCTCAAGAGGTAAAGGAAAACATAACCGATGAATTCTTAACTCATCTTTCTTATACTCTGAAATATCCAGATGCTGTGAATTATCTAGGACAGGCTGATTTATAAATCCCTTAATTAGATTGTGTTAAAACTAAAAGTTTATGATGAGAAAATATGAAATGAATGATGTGACAAAACATATTGCTAGATATTTTCACCCTTATTCAGTGATGGTCAATTCTTATTTTAGGGCTCTGAAATGGTGTGTCTTTTTTTAGATCAGCAAGGAAAAATTATGAAAAGCTAAAGATCAATTTTACAGCTCTCAGTAATTAGATGATTAATGAACAAAGTAAGCTTATATCATGATGAGTCGATAACATTGACAAAAGAAATTACTCATGGTTCTAAAAGTTTGTCTACTATTCAGAGTGTCTTGGATGAGATTGTAGTTAAATCCAAAATTAGATTTGTTAGCAATGAGGCAATCTAAATTACCGGTTTTGTGGACTTTGCCAAGTTCAAGATCTTATCCACAAAGTTTTTTAGTTGAGAAAATTAGGTTAGAGGAAAATGAAGAATATATACTAAATTATTTACTAAAGATTGCGGATGAAGTAATAATCTTTATTTTATCCTCCTGCTATAATTCTTGAACTTGAAAATAATATGACATTTTGGATCAATTACAATTCGGATCAAGATATATTCCTAACAAAACAAAACAGTGGATGCTCAAGTGTGATAATGGATAATTCTTATATATATATATATATATATATATATATATATATATATATATATATATATATATATATATTCACACATACACGCACACATACACGAACACATACATTATACATTACAACTAATACAAAACATATAATTTAATTATTATCATGAACGTTAGAAATCATGAATACGCATATAAATCGACTGAAAACGGAAAAGTTTGTTAACATTTATAGGTTATAGGTTATGTTACTATAGGTTATATTTATAGGTTATATTACTAACTTAATTTTAGTACTCAAATTAAAAATCCAACACTTTTTATAGTAGATAAACGTGTATATACGTGTATATATTATATATGTAGATATTTACCATACTTAAAGATTCTTATTTGAATTCTTAATTGAATAATATATTCCTTTGGTGAGTTACGCAGAAAAGCTACCTGTCATTTTGATACACATTTTATGTTATACGAGCTATTTCGATAGGTCGAAGTACTACTGGACTGTTATGTGCGTGTCTCTCTCTCTCTCTCTCTCTCTCTCTCTCTCTCTCTTTCTCTCTGGTATTTATGTGTATATGATCTGTATGTATGTGTATGCATATGTACACATACGTGTATAACAAAAGAGTAATTTCGTGAGGTCATTGAAAAAGAGAGTTCATCATTGTTTTGCTTCTGCGTATTACCAATCGAGTGGAATTCAAAATTCGGAGAATATAACCTAAATTCTCGGAGATCAAGATTCCTCAAATGGAAACAATATTTGATGGTTGGAAACCTGAAATAGATCGATTACCTTATTTGTAATATTATAGAACAAAGAAAAATCGAATAGAATTTTGATAGAATTTTCGAACACTTACTTTATAATAATAATAATAATTATTATTATTATTTTTTTTTTTTTATATGTATATAATAGAATGAAGTTTCTCGAGTAAAAGTTATTTGTACATAATAGATTGTAATACTCAATTGTGGAAATCATTGAAAATAAAATTAAAAAAACAAGTAATCATTAATTCAAACGATTTATTTTAGAATAATTTTTAAATGTTGATTAATAATATTGATTCAAATATCTTATGTATCTTGAAAAGAAAATTATCACGTGTATCGTATCATCTTTTGAAGATGAAAATGATTTTCTTTTTTTATTTTCTTGTTTTTTTTTATTTCTACGAGGTATTGAAAATAGCTGAAAAAAATAAAAATTATTATTAATCTCAAACGATCGGTTTTAGAACGATTTTTGAAGTTTATATATTTTATCTAGAAGATCAAACAATTTCTATTCGAAATATTTCGATATTCTCAAAAAAAAAAAAAAAAATAATAATAATAAAGCGGTATATTTAAATGATATATGTTCGGACATTTTATTCTGAATATCTCTATTATCTTCGAAAGGTAGAAAAATATACGGTGATCATGTAAATACTATCATTTTTCCTTAGTTTTATATTTATTTTTTATCGGTTATCAAAAATTTTATATATTCGACAGAAGAATATTTTCGTTTTGGAATTCTCTGCAGCTTTTCTTGCATAAGAAAATAAACAAAATATTTCGAGAAGTTACCAATGTGTTTCGAGACGTGAAGAATGTAATCTTAAAATATATTCCGGAACGAAAAGCATGAAGGAGAAAAGATTTTATATATTAGCATTATGATTATACTTTACTATATTAATAGTACAATTATATTGCATTGTACTATACTAATAATATAATTATAATATATTATGCTAGTAATATAATAATATTATTAAATAAATATGAATATAACAAAATAAATAAGAAAAATATAAAAATTATAATATTATTTTTACTAATATAATTATACTCGTGTGTGTGTGTGTTACATTTAGTATACTATAATTAAATTAGTATAAATACCATTATAATATTCACATTATATAATTTGCTTATAAGACATAACAAGAAATTGGGTCATATAAGATTAAACTAATTATATTTATTACTTCGACAGATTGATTTTATATCTTTATATATATATATATATATATATATATATATATATATAAAAAAAAAAAAAAAAAGAAAAAAAAAAAGAAAAAGATACCAATTTTTTTTAAGTATCGTTAAATTATCAAGCGAAAATATACTTAAATATTCGGATAGATATTAAAAAAGAAAAATAAATTATTAAATCTTATTTTATATTAGATTATATAAAACGTATTTTATTATTTACATAACGTAAAATCGAATTCATGATTCTCAGAAGAAAGGACTCTCGTAAGGAAATTTTACTTTATGATTTTCATCAGAATGAAAGTCTAACTACAGAAAAAGATACATGTTATCGGGCATGTATTATGCAACACAAAGGAAATATTTTCTTCGTCTTCATCTCGATCCAGATTTTTCTCTAACATATACTTTATAAAGAACCTACTTACATAGTAACATGCAACGTAATACATTTTCCCGACTAGCAAAAGAATCAAGAGTTCTTTTTGGATTCGTTCATATAAATAATGTTTTATGATACATATCTTATTCTTTCTTATTTCTTGAATAATACTGTTCCGTAATATCCAACATCTAAGTTGAATTATAAGTTATATATAATTTATATATTATAATGTATATAATTATATATACATACATATTTATGTATTAATATATATACATATATATATATATATATATATATATATATATATAATGTGACATTATTTAAATTATAATAATAATCAAACAATTGTTCCAATATGGCGTACAAAAATATTGATATTTAATTATAATATCACGGAAAATTAATGTATTACGTAATTATGTTAAGAAATACAACTAATAAAAACAAATGTAGAAAATAATAGATTCGAATTTTTAACAAATTCGAATCGTTCGATGTGTTAATTGAAAAAATGATGATATGATTTATTCGTTATATATTTTTTTTTTTTTTCGTTTTTTCTTCTACTTCTTTTTCTTCTTCTTTTATCGAATTCGAACAATCGGTTCGGCCAATCAATGCAGAATTTTGAGGTTAATTAGTGTGTTAAGCGAGGCTGAGATTGAACGCAACTAACATCATCATCTGGTCTTATTGTACCATATAACAGTATCGTAATCGCCATTACTCGTGTATAATCCCCGTGTTACTCTATAATCACGATCAGGATGCTCCCTGAACAATTAAGAGCAGCTTATCCAGTCTGTTTCGGTCCCTTTCACCTCGTTGATCGATTAATGTCTCTAATCTGGTGATTCCTCTTATCTCCCGCGAGCCGTGAAGCTAGAATGCTTAGTCAATATCAATTATATTTATATAATTAATTTGATCATTTTGGTCAAATATTAATCAAAATTTTTAGTAAAAAACAAATATATATAATATATATTGAGTATAAATGTATGATTTGTGTTAAATATAAAATATTGCAAAATTTTTACATTATTAATCAATACAATATTATGAACATTGAGTCAACAAATATTCATATATTTATATATATTTATATACAACATCATAATATAATATAATATACATATTATGTATTATACAATATATATTGTATGTGACTATATATTTAAAAATGATATATATAATATTTTTTTTTTAAAGAACTACATACGAAAGATCTAATAATACTTGCTAGTTTTGTTATTACGTAGTTATTATTATTATTATTATTATTATTATTATTATTATTATTATTATTATTATTATTATTATTATTATTATTATTAATTATTATTATTATTAATTATTATTATTATTAATTATTATCTATATTTAAATTTTGAAAACATTCGTGTTAGATAATCAAATGAAATTAATTATTTTTTCTTCGAATAAATACGAATTAACTCGATTATAATAAAACAGGAATATATAAGTAAAATCCTTCTATAGCTTTATTAACAATATCTAATATATCTTAAAAGAGACACGGAGAAACGTTGGGAAACGAAATAATGGAGCACAAAATGATGCTTTACCGGTTCTCTCATTTATATGTACGTATATTTATATATCAACATCCATAAATTCATTAGTTGAGATATCCTTCGTCCATTTTCAAGGGAAATTTAATATTTCACTAGACACTAGTTCACTACGCTTACATCCCCTTCGAACAAACACCAATTATATGGAAACCAAACTCTTTTACTCAAAATTAAAAAAAAGTGAAAAAGAAGAAAGAAGAGAAAAAAAGACAAGAAAAAAAAAAGAGTCTACGTGAACAATTATGAAACAAAAAAGGAAAAAAAACATTAATTCTTTTATTTTGTGATATATTTACGCTCATAGCAAAACTCTAATCGAGATTTATATTTGCTCAATGTAAATATGTAACATATATATATATATATATATATATATATATATATATATATATATATAACATATATAAATACATGTATGTATATTGGTTGATTACAAAGTTAACGGTCAATTAAATATCTCCTTTATTAAAAACAATATATATATTAAGGAAAGTTTTATAATTTCACATGTCGAATATTTTAATCGTACGAAATAAAACACCCGACACTTCCGGTTAAACCGGATGTTTAATAATTTTTATTTCCTTTTTTCTTTTTAACTATTTCTTAATTTGCAATTAATTTTCTATACATACATATACACATATAAAGTACATGTATACAAAACACATAAGCGCGCGCGCGCACACACACACGCATATCAAACACAGAGATGGTTAAGCCTCGTTGAATACCGCGAATATCCTGAGGAGTTATGCACGCAGAACGTTAATTAACGCACACATATACACATATACGTACGTATGTACGTACTTAGGTATATTTATACATTTAATGTATCTAAACCTTGAAACTCTTAACCGAGCGGCTGAAATATAATATACGAGCTGACCTACTCAACAAAAATAAAAAAAAAAAAAAAGAAGGAGAAAAAGGAAAAAAGATCAGGAGAAGATGGTTATATATTGGCTGTTGGAAAGAGATAGATGAAAGAAAAAAAAGAAAGAAAGAAAAAGAAAGAGAGAAAGGATGATAAGCTCGTGGCGCAAGGGCCACGAGGGGGCGTGGAAAGAGAGGCGCAAGAAGTGAAATTGGGACGATCGTAGCTTTTCTAGCTTTTCTTTTGTCGAATAGAAGTCCCTCCTTACCATCCCTTAGTATACTCGACGAAAACCACCCTTTATAGCTCCACCGAGGATCGCCTGCCTAAGGAACGAGGAGATGTATCTTAAATAAAAAAAGGAAAAAAAGGGAAAAAAGAAAAAGAAAAAAAGGTAAAGACGCAAAAAGTGAAACAATGGCAACGGCCGGTACCTAACTTTACTTAGCTAGCTAGCTAGATTCTAATTTCTTTTTATTCCTTGTTACAGAAAACATCATCCCTCTTCTATCATTCCTTTCTCTTACTTTCTTTCTCATCGATTCGAACTAGGGATTTCTTACTATTCGGATATTCGAATACTCGAAGACTATATTCAAAACTCTAAAATATCCGTAAATCTGGGTGATAGTAAAGAGCTTATACTATAAGGATATCCGAATGCTCGAGGTATAAAATCAAGGTTAGAATATATATATTCATAGATCCTGAGGAATAATAAAATCCTCCTAACCTCTCTCTCTCTCTCTCTCTCTCTCTTTTTCTTTTGTTCAGTGTCTTTATCTCTCTGTCCACGTATTTTACAAATATTTCATATTAGAAATGTCATAGAGTAAAGCGTATTAAGAAAATCCTAGGTTAAATTAAATCGAATTGATTAATGTACGATTTAAACGACAATAAAATTATTTGCTTGATATAATATACGAAGCTAATAAAGGAACTAAGATATATGATATAGATAGATTATATCGATGATATAATATAATCTGTATTTTATGTTTTTACGTGTTAAGCTCTATTCTTTTTAAACGATTAATGGAAACTCTTGCAACAAAAAAAAAAAAAAAAAAAAAAAAAAGAAAGAATTGATTTATCGAAAAGATCGTTTCCACGTGTGTGTATTTACTTATGGGTGTGTATTTTTAATGCTAACATATTGTCGTTTTCTTTTAATACTACTAAAAGTTGTCGCGCAGTATTGCAATAGTCCATCCTTGTGAAGCGTCCCCAAAAATACTATGGGGGTCCTGTATTAAACACGAGTGTTTCGTGTTCTGATGCCATTACCCTAGACTAGTTTTAGATATATCCTACAACATCGTTCTCGATCCTACTAAGTCGACTATTTATATACATATATTCGATAACAATATTCTATCTGTTGCGGTTAAGCCATAACAATGTAACGATTGGGCTCAAAATGACAAAAGCATTAGTTTAGCGAAGATTAAACAAATATACATATTTAGCGTCCAAAAATGCTTATAAGACTCGGTTATCCAAAGATAAAAACAATACTAATAGCTCTTAATTTCTAGTACTATCTTTATCTTTATCTCTCTCTCTCTCTCCCCCCTTCACTTCTCTATGTACTGTTTCTAATCATTATACATTATCCAAGCCAACTTTCTCTCGGCCCTAAATTTCTCGTTGTAATATTTCGATGACTCTCCTTGTTCATTCTCTCTTAATGGCTCACAGAAGCCACTTTCTACTCTCCCGTTCCAATTCTATCTTCTTTTCTTTTTTTCTGTTTGCTCCTATTTCCTCTCTTCTCCTCTTTAATTCTTATCTCGTCTTATGAATCGTGCCAAAAGTATGCCGAATCTATGCACTTGAAAATATGAAAGCGATCAAATTTATGTACTATATTTTTGTCTATTCTATTATTTATCTATCAAAGATAGTCAAAGTTCGGTGGGTTATTGTTTAAACGTGTTTGACATTTTCTCGTACATTTCTATAGTTATAAAAATACAATGGAATAAGAGAGTGTGAGAAAGAAATGTTCTACACGAAATGGAACGAAAATCTCGTCGCAACATTACCGTGGATTCACGTATATTAAATGAATTTTCTTAATGGGTAGTTGGAAGTAACGAATAAAAATGGCCGTCGCTTATTAACGCGTCGAAAAATTAAACTCAAATGTTTAATGAGTGTCTCGGGCAAAGAATACTTTTTCTAATTGCAATTTGTGTTATAATCGAAGGAAAAGAAGTAGAAGAGCAAAAAAAAAAGGAGATAGACAATCGTTGGTTGCGTGAGATTCGATCTATGTATACTATTCCGCGTATGTATGTATGTATGTATGTACAATATGTATAAACACACACAAACACATACACACACGTGTTCATTCTCAAGTTAATTAATTGATTTACACGGCATACCTTAGCTACCAAGCCGAATACCCAGAAGGAATTTCCTCGAATTCCATGAAATTTCATGAAATTCATACATCCTTTGACCTGTTTCATTTGGATTTTATAGGAGAAAAAGAGGAAGAAGAAAGAGAGAGAAAAAAAAGATCAGATTAAGAGTATCCATTATCAACGTCAATTTTTTTCTAACGAAAGTATCGCTGACGACATTGTTTGTTCGTTTAAATAAATAAAAGCCTCTCGATGTTCGAATTGAATATTAAAAAAAAAAAAGAAAGAAAGAAAAGAGAAAATAAAACTAGATAAATAAATTCTAATTATACAGATACTTCTGTCGTCTATAGATGTCACAGCAAATATCACACGACTGCTTAAAGTTAAAAGAAAGTTTAATAAAAGAAGTTTTGCATTGGTTCCGCTTTGAGTCAATTGAGTCAATTATTGTACAAAATGCACGTGAATATTTTATTATTATTTTTCTTTCATTCTTTTTTTTTTTTTTTTTTTTTTTCTTTTTATTCCTGAACTTTTCGAATTACGGAGGTCAATAAAATGTTTTATTCTTTTTTTTTTTTTTTTTTTTTTTTTTTTTTTTTTTTTTTTTTTTTTTTTTTTTTTATATTCATATAATATAATAGTCATTTGCAATAAAAATTTATATCTGGTAAACAATTGTTATTATGCTCCGTTTACGAGATTATTGGCATTAGATGACATTCTGTATAGTTCGTATAAGTAAAAAATTAATGCGTATATTATCGCGTGAAAATCTTCTCGAGCGTTACAAAACAAAAAAAAAAAAAGAAGAAAAAAGAGAAAAAGAATTCTGAACCAGTTGTCCCAGTTTCAGTCATTTATATTCACGTATATCAATTCAGTGATACCTATATCAGATATAAATCAGTTGTATCGTGTTTGTTTGTTCACTCTTAACTTTTGACAATAAAGAAAAAGAAAAAAAGAAATTGAAAATAAACAACTCGGATAAATTTACGTTGGAAGAGTTTTAATAAATTTCTTATGAAATAAAGAAAGTTTTGTTGTATAAAGGAAAATAAATACGTTCAAATATAAAAAGAAAATTTTATGAATTTTTAAAATAAAAAAAGAAAAAAGAAATTATAAATTGAAAGAAAATTTACACATTGATATTATTATTATATAAAAACTTCATAGATGACTAAATCGAAATTTATGATGTATCTCAAAGTATAAGTGAAATTGATTTGATTTACTTTGAAAAAGAAAAAAGAATTTGAAAAATAAAATATATATAATATATATTATAATAAATATATATATATATATATATATATATATATATATATATATATATATATAAAGGAAAATAATAAAATATATTTATTTGACAAATGATAAAGCATTATATTTTAACGACGAGTCAGTTCTGTTAATATGTTTTCACTTGTTTCAACAATTTTTTTTCTGATAATGAAATTTTGTAATAATATATCTAGTATCATAATACACACGATTATATATATATATATACATATATATGTATATATATATATATACATATATATATATATAGTGATATCTTCACAATATAATGATGTGTAGTACAAAAGACTACGTATCATCAATTAAAAAAAAAAAAAAATAAAAAAAAGAGCATCTTTGACGATTATTTCGAACGATGACCTTATCTTTGACACAGAGAAAATATGAACAGATCGGTGACTGAAATAAGATTAAATTACATTAAAATCGTATAAATATATTTACATAATGTTAAAATCACTATAATCGAACAATCGAAACGAGTATTGAACTGTGTGAATCGACCTTGAATGAGTTATGTCATTTTTACGTTCGGCCATTTTTTTCTGCATTTTTCTTTTTCTCTTTTATTTTTCATTTTTCTTTTCACCTTTTTTCTTTGACGTCGAGAAAACATTTTTCTTGAACTTCCCTAATTTATTTTACAGTTCCTTTGAAGATTTTAAAGTATCCAACGTTCAAAGTGGTAAACCATTTTCTTTTTATTTTATAAAAAAACCAACCGATTTACAGACCTTTCTACTTGGTAATTTATTTATATTTTATAAAGACGGAAAGTAACAAGTTCCCTCTATTACGTTGCATGATATATTTTTCATACGTATCTTATAAATGTACTCTTTTATTTTCGAACTTTCGATCGATATCTTCAAGAAAACGTTTAACCATAATGGAAAGGAATATATTTGGGAACGTATAACACGCGAATTTATTTTATAGATAAAGTGAACATTATGTAAATATATAATCGAAAATAAAAACATTAATACAAATATAATATTATATATATATATATATATATATATATATATATATATATATATATAATCTGGATATTTTTATTTTTGAAAATTTATAATCACAAGTGTTACAAACTAATTGCTTTTTTTCTTTTCTTATATAACAAACAAATGTGTGGTTGTGTGTATGTGTACATTTCTAAGAGATATATTAATCAGATATACGACCAACTAAATCTAAAAATCTAATTCGACAAACGAAAAAAAAAAAAAAAAAGAAAGAAAAAGATTTATATTCACGCAAATATAATATTATGTTACTTTATTATCTGTACGATAATATAAAATCATGTACCAAAATTTTATATCCAATATCAAAGTTAATATTATTCTACGAAAGAATATTATTTTCATTTCATAGAGATCGTCTTTTCTAATCCTCTTATAGACTTTTGGTACGATTTCTCGTTCCTATCAGTTACAATGCTTCGATGATATATAATATATTGAAAAATCAATTAAATCGTTTATACGATAAACATTTATTTAATATCAAATTTTTCCAATGTTCATTATTAGAACATACGTGAATAAAACATGAACACCCGGTATCGAAGAGAAAAAGAGAGAGAGAGAGAGAGAGAGAGAGAGAGAGAGAGAGAGAGAGAGAGAGAGAGAGAGAGAGAGAGAGAGAGAGAGAGAGAGTTCACTGCGATCGATAATAATCAGCTTACGTAGTAACTGATGACTATCGATTTCTCATTTATATATGTATGTGGCGCACGCGCATCGGATTGTTTATGCGAAACATTGGATAACAATAGCTTATACGAAATTACCCATAGTGTTCTCTCATCCAAAATAGCTTTCGGACTTTGATTAAAAACCTTGGCTCTGTCGTGCGTTAATTTTTCACCGTTGTGACCATTTCGCCCCCTTCTAACCCATCCCCCAACTGCCTTCGTCCCTCCCTTCGTCCCTGCCTCCTTTGCTCTTGCATCCACCATCTTTTCCTTTACCATTTGTCTCTTCTGGCCCCCCTGCTGGCTTCTCGAGCTCTTCTCTGTTCGTCCTATAGCTCGCGGCCATTTTCTTTCCTTTATTTCTTTTTTTATTTATTTATTTATTTTTTTTTTTTTCTGTTTGATTTCTTTTTCTTTTTTTATGATCCTTTATAACACAAAGAGACGACAGATTTTCTCTATCATAATAATAATTATAATAGTAATAATAATAATAATAATAATAATAATAATAGTAATAATAATAATAATAAAAGAGGGTTCAAAAGATGAATTTATTTGAAATAACAAATAAATAAACGGAATCATTTGCGGACAAGAAAATGTTTCGATCTCTTTTTTGTATTAATAAAATGAAAAAATAAAAAAAAGAAAAAGAAAAAAAAAGAGAAAAAAGAAAGAAGAATAGAGGAGAAAGAAATAATAGAAAAAAATAGAAAGGAAAAAGAAGAAGAAACTATTTTCTTCTTTTCTCGAATAGTTTTAATATCGTCCATACGTTTTCAATTCTTGATCTTCATAGGTCTTCTCAGTTATTATTTCAGTAATTTTTAATTGTTCAAATTTTTACATGTATCAGTTTTATTTAATAAAATATATCCGTTAGAATATATCTCAAGAATATATTACTGTTACACACAGATCAAAGCAAACTCGACTTTTAAATATTTTTTATCTTTTTCTTTTTTTAATTTTAGCAGTTTAGCGGTCACATAGAAGAGGGATGATCGATCCTTAACTTTTTATATTTAAAATAAATTAAAATAAATATAAAAATTATTTTATATTTAAAATAAGTTTCGTTGATAATAATGTCTAACGGCATTAAATGAGAAAAATTTTTATTGACGTTGAATATAATAAATAACATACGATCTGTATAATTTTATCAACTTTTTATAATAATTTTTAAAACTAATTCTAATATCAATTTTTAATTTTCTTTGCTTTCTTTTCTTTTTCCTTTTTTTTTATTGAAGTTAATCGATTTGATAAATGAATTGTTCATACGTCACTCGATATTTTGTTATACCTTCGCAATGCAACAATGTATTGTACAAACAAAGGACTCGATTTAAAAAAACGTCAGTTATTTAAAAAAAAAAAAAAAAAAAAAAAAAAAAAAAAAACATCGTTGTCGACAAACTTTTGACACAAAGAAAGAAATATGTATGATGGATGATCGATAACCGAACTGAGATTAAATAGAGATATATGTGAATATCTTATATATTTTACGTGCAATAATAATAAAACCATAATTTTAATAATAATTGAAATTATAAATTTTGATAATAATTAAGATCATAAATTTTAATCATAAATTAAAATCATTATGTTCGAAAACTATTATTGTAACGCGAAAACTACCGAACTGAAATTGTGTGAATCGACCTTTAAAGAGAGAACGAAGTAATTAACTAATAATGCATTTTCGTCTCTCTCTCTCTCTCTCTCTCTCTCTCTCTAGCGTTAAATCACGTTTAGTATATTAGAATATTGCAATAACGTAGTACGTGATTAGGTAGATTGATACTTGCAATATATGAGCGTGTGGCCTTGTATATATATACATTGACTTGATATTATATGTAAGTAATTTGTAATATTTGTATGACATATGAAACACTGAATTCCAATGAAATATTGAAAATATGAAAGAATTAAATGTGATTATCAATCAGAGAAATTTTAGTTTCAAGAAAGTTATAGTTTTCTTTTTTCTTTTTTTTTTTTTTACATCGATACAATTTTTTCTTTCTGTCTTTTTTTTTTTTTTTTTTTTTTTTTTTTTGCAGCCTATAATAATTGCTTTATCGGCTGTACATAATATGAAATTGATATCTCCGAACGAGACGATAAAAAAAAAAAAAAAAAAAAAAAAAAAAAAGAAAAGATATTAAAAGCAAAAATAAAAAATAAAACAAAAATATTTCTTATTATAAATTCGACATCGCGTTGTTATGTCATAGATCAGGTATGTCGTCGTTATTTCGACGATCCTAATCATAGTCAACACGGTTATACGTTGTATAGTTAATATTCCTCAAAGGAATTTATCTTTTGAACATATTCAGATATCTCCCTTTCTCTCTCTTTCTCTCTCTCTCTCTCTCTCATTCTCTTTCTTTCTTTCTTTCTTTCTTTCTCTCTCTAATAAATGTTTTCTCTTTTTATTCGTTGCAGGTGGGCGACAGAGATACGCTTACGTCAGTGGCAGCCAGATTCGACACCACACCCTCCGAGCTGAGTAAACTCAACAGGCTCGGTAGTACCTTTATCTATCCAGGACAGCAATTATGGGTTCCAAACAAAGGAGAAGGCCGTGCTGGAGGCGGTACTACCACAACAGACGCACCCAGTCCAGATCCTCCACAGGATCACGACTCACAGGACGATTTACCACCGGAAGAGAAAGGTACTCTTAACGATGAAATTTTTTTTTTTTGTTTTTTTTTTTCTTTTCTTTTCTTTTCTTTTCTTTTCTTTTTTTCTATCTGTTCTTTTTTCCTCTGTTTTTACCCCTTTGAAACTTCACTTAGGACGGTTCAAATAAAATATTACGCATTCTTTTTTTTTTATCGAATAATTTCAGATATCAATTTTTATTTCCTTTTTCTTCTCGGTTTTCGTTTTTTCTTTGTTATTTTTGTTTCTTTTCTTCAAACATTATATACAAAATAATCAAATGATGTGTTATGAATTAATCTTTTTTCTTTTTCTTTTTTTTTTCGGGTATATTTATTGATAGATGGTTTTTTTTTTTTTCTTGAAACATTACATAGAATGGTCCAAATAAAGTGTTACAAGTTTCATATTACGGATATAATTTTAGATCACAAAAAAAGAATTTGTATTTGTTATTATTATTATTATTATTATTATTATTATTATTATTATTATTATTATTTATTTATTTATTGATTGATTTATTTTTTTTTTTTTATAATAAACTGGAAAACCAAAATAAATTGCTTACATTAAATATTTTCAAATTCGATTAAGATATTAATACGCGCTAGGTTTAAAAATTTGATAAAGAACTTACGATCGATAATTAACATTTGATCTTAATATTTAAACAACGACGGACGTGTAATATATGTCTATGATAATTCGGTTTACGATTCTTCTATCGATCAATTTAAATACTTTATTGTCAATTATGATAATATGAAAAAGAAATTCTTTCCGCCTCCTCTCTCTCTCTCTCTCTCTCTCTCTCTCTCTCTCTCTCTCTCTCTCTCTCTCTCTCTCTCTCTCTCTCTCTCTCTCTCTCTCTCTCTCTCTCTCTCTCTCTCTCTCTCTCTCTTTCGATATGAATACTACGATATGAATAATGTAACAGGATTTTGCGTGATCTTCGTAAAGCTGAAGATAAAAATCGTTGGTTCAGTTGCCGAAACGTCAAGAAAGAATTGGAACTCGATGTTATCTTGTGTTAGAATACCAAGGTTTCCCATTGCATATTAATGTGTTATCATTACAATATATCTAGAACAAGTAGTAGACGCAACCCTTTCTTATACGAAAGTTATACCTTTCGAAATCATATCAAGGAAATTGCAAATTTTTCTTTTTCCCCTTTTTTTTTTCATTTCAACAAATTTTCCAAATTTCGAAATGGTTATAATAAAAAAATTCAGAGAAAAACAAAAAAGATTTTATTTATTCCATAAAAATTTTCCATTTTGTCTTTCTATATGTAACATCACGTTAAAAGGTTAAAGTCGAATATAATTATTTATTCATATATTGATCGTTGATTTTTAGATTAAAGATATCCCGATATTTATTTAATTTTATTTATGAAATCTCACAGATTTCGTATGTCGAAGTTCAACGATATGAAATTCTTTAATTTTATATTTTATATTATTTTATTCTATTTTATTTTGAAATACCTTTGTTGCGTTGACGTAGGCTACGTTACGTCGATAGACGTAAAAAAATAATCTTGCCGTACTCGGCAAGAAGCAACAACATCTGCTTTCCAACATTACAAACCATCGTAATAATAAATGATCGATGCCACGACTCTGAACCATTTGTCACATGCAATATGTGTGTGTGTGTTTGTGTATATATATATATATATATATATATATATATATATATATGCATATATATATAGTCGATAGG
This sequence comes from Vespa velutina, assembly GCF_912470025.1. Taxonomy (NCBI): domain Eukaryota; kingdom Metazoa; phylum Arthropoda; class Insecta; order Hymenoptera; family Vespidae; genus Vespa; species Vespa velutina. Next base: position 7,932,993 of record NC_062194.1, read on the forward strand.
TTCCAACAAAGAATGCATTATGATTAAAACAATTTTCACGATGAGGTTCCATTGAAAATACTTTATGTAACGATCTCTTCATTTCATTTTTTGTTTGATGAATTAAAAAAAAAAAAAAAAAAAAAAGAAAAAAGAAAAAAATAGAAAAGCAGAAAAAAGAAGTGAGAATCAATTAACAAATAGGTAATCAATTAACTGGACTGTTAACATTAATTATTTTTAAATAATCATGAATTTTCATTATGTATCACACTATGAATCATAGATTTGTTACTTGATTAACGTATAATCAATCATTATGCATATTTACTCAAGTACTACTATATACGATTGTATTACTTTAAATGCAAACTGTAAGCTGGTTCTATCTCCAGTAAATTTCACGATTATCGGAGACTGTTCAATCACGTTTCTACGTCCAATGATAGATAGAGATAGGTCAATCATAAATAGTCAATAGTCAATATGTACGCATAACAATCATATTTTGTAGATACACACACACACACATCGTGTATGCAATCAGAAGGCGCGAGTTTGGTATGATTTCTTAAAAATATATGTTTGTAACTGATAAATAAAGTTAATTTTAATTGCAATTATAAAAAGATATTTATTAAATCAAGAAAATATATTTGTTTTCCTTTTTTCTTTTTTATAAATTTTATATTTATGTATTTCTTTTTTTAATTTTGTAGAACTTCTAGATAATTTGCGACCTGTATCACCAAAGCCCGGCCACATTGAAAGAGTGAAGACTCCTCTTGGAAGCGGAAATGCTGTTATGGAAGATGATGAACAACCATTTAAAGAACGGTTTTTGAAAATCAACGTACGTCATATTACAGACGGACAGGTAATTTATATTCTAATTGTTTTGTTTTTCATAAATTTTAAATATTCTGGATTGATAAGTATAACATTGAAATGATTTAAAATGAATAATGCGATAAAAATATAATAATTATTAAGAAATTATATTAATTTATGATTTTTCTTGTGTTCTTCTAGGGTGTGGTAGGTGGTGTATTATTGGTTACACCAAATGCAGTAATGTTTGATCCAAATGTCTCGGATCCTCTTGTCATTGAACATGGTGCTGAATCTTATGGAGTTATCGCTCCAATGGAATTTGTAGTCAATGCTGCGATATATTATGATATTGCTCATATGCGAGTAGGGCATACAAAATCTGGGAATCTAGACAAAAAACCTGATATATATTATATGAAGAAACCTTCTCAAGGTGATAGTCAGAAATCTCAGTCACCAGGCAAAGATGAAACTTTTCCTGAATTGGCAGGTGACGATAATGAAAGTGTATGCAGTTGTGCGGAAAGAGAAGGCGATGCATTCCCGAAAGCTTTCGATAGAGAACTCGTAACACCTACCAATCTACAAAATGTATGTATATATATAAAATGTATCAAATGTTTTAATATATACATATAAATATATTTTCCTCTTAATGAAATTAAAAAGAAAAAAAGAAAAAAATATTCTATTTACAAAAAATTCTATTTACCAGGAGGATAATTTAGCCACAACCAAAGAGAAGGAAGAAAAAGAGAAAGATAGTACTGAAAAAGAACCATGTGTTGGTGGTGGTCAAGCAAGTAGAACATTAGAAGAACGTAGGAGATCGATGTTAGACCATCATTGGGCAGTTCCTAGTAAAGATCGAAGTACGTTTTCGGTTGACGACGAACAACAAGATTCTTTGAATTCTGATAAGGTAAAGATTATATTATTTTATTTTTGATGATGTATTTCATCTAAATACGTCAAAATAAATATCAATTATTTTTCACAGACAGAATCAGCAAAATCCAATGCCATTCCTGAAGATGAAGAAGGATCTCTAGTCAAATTATCGTGCCATGATTCTGGCATAGATATACGTGATCCTAACCCACCGCTTCCAATTGTTCAACCTATGCCATCTAAGAAAGTATATTCTGATGCAGACATTGTTTTGTCTTCAGATTGGGTCCCACCAATAACAATAGCTCCAACTAATATCACAACTAGTTCATTAGATAGCGGTCCTAGCATCAATGGTAGAAAGAAAGCTAGTTCAGTATCATTTAGTTTAGATAGTAATAATGAAGAACCTGAAAAAGATGAAGAACATAAGGATGATGATAAACAAGAATCTAGAAGAAATAAGGTATTGTAAACAAATATAAATGATTATTGTGAATTTGTAAATATGATTCTTGATATTTTTTTATACCTTTTATATTCTTTTAAGATGTTAAAACGTTTATCTTACCCGTTGTCATGGGTTGGGATGGAAGGACTCACAGGTGACCGAGAGGAAGAAAATAAATCCGTTTCTGACAGAGTTTCAAGCTTGCCAAATAGTGCTGATTCCCATCATTCATCTGTCTTCAGTAAAGTCTTCTCAAGGTGAACACATTTTCATGTTATATTTATCCTTTTCGAATTATTTTTTCCACTAGTCAGCGTCTTTTTAAAACTATTTTTGTAACATAATCTTCATAAATTTAATATATGCTTATGTTACTTATTATTGTACTCAGCTGTTCTAGGATTGTGTAAAATTCAAACAGATATATACAGCATATGTTTTATACAGGATTGATAAATTGGAACGCTGAAATCTGTCTTGTATGTTAAAATTTTTATTTACAATCACGTGTGATTGCTTCTTCGCAAATTTTTAGAAGGCATAGAATATACTTGAGGTTATTCGTTGAACATTAAAACAATATATAAAAAAATATATTCGACGCATTTTATAATTTAAATTATATTAAGATATAAACAACGAGCAAGTTGCGTTTTGTACAAATGTACAGTGTGAATATCCTCAGGTATTGTAAAATAGAACTACCAGTAGCTACTTTTATGCATAGAGAGTGGCTTCCTGCATTTCTAACAAGCACAAGGTTATGAAAATGTATTTTATATAAAAAGAAAAAGCAAAAAAGAAAAAATAAAAGAGAAATGAAGAAATACACAAATCTGAAGATACTCGAAGGAAAAGTTCTCAGAGCAGTTGCAATACTAACAACTTTTAATTGTGATAACAAAGTGCTGCTAACATTTGGAAACTGAATATTCTTAAAAAAATTATTTCTTATTTTTGAAATGGAATTTACATAATTTTACTTAATTTTTCTAATATGAATGATCAGTTTCAATATTGTTTGTTCGAAGCTTTTCTATGATTTCTAACATAACTAACAAAAAATATGTAATGGTGGTGGTAAAAGCTCGCCGATCAACCTGGTGAGTGACTTTAGCTCGGGCCTCTTTGCTAAAACTCCCAGCGAAGAGAGTGGTGGGGGCGGTAGAGCTGGAGGAACTCCTCCGCTTATCGCCTCCTCTCTCTCCCAGGACTCCAGCAATGCCCAATTTTCACCAGGTCCAGGAGGCCTAATTGGGTGAGTTTGACCCTGATCGTCAACCTGCATTATTATATAAAATATACATTTGGTCCTTGGTATTTGTCTGTCAAAATGTGTGATCTCCTTAGTTATTTTACCTTTTGGTATTTATTACTCTAATTGTATTATATTTTATTTTGTATATTCGAGTGGAATGTTATTATGATTATGTATGGTATTTTGTATGGTCTTGAAAAATTTTTTTAAATATTTTTGAACAATAATTGTTATATTTATTGTAAAAGAAATTTTTTTTTTTTTTTTTTTTTTTTTTTTTTTTTTTCTTTTTTTTTTCCCCAATATTCCTTTATATATGTTTTATATGTATACGTCTATATATTATGCTTATCATATCCATACACTTCTTTAACTTTCACCTTTGTATCTTTAAACTTTTATCTTTCTGGGGTTAAGGGTCCCCCAGATGGTTCCTGCTTTCAGGTAAATGTTACATCTCTCCAGAACTCTATCAGTTTATCGAATACTACAGTTTGCTATATTAAAGCTTAACAAAACTGCTTACAATCAAATGCAATACATTATTAATCTACACAGCATATATAGTATCTTGAAATAGCCACAAAGTTAGTTTGCAGCATACGCTGGACATACAAATTCTGCATTGGATGTATCTCCTACTCAATGTCAATGTTGTCGACTTATATTAATCAAAATAATTTTAGCATTACGAGGATTTCGTTCGAATGTTATTATAAAATGAAAGGGACATTCGTTGATTTTATACTCGTAATGTCGATGAACACATTTTTATGAATGTAGTTTCATTCTTGATTCATTTTTCAGGCGTTCTTCCGTGGGTACTTTCATCAGACAACAACCTCTAACATCCTCAGGTAGTAGCAGCGTTGATAGTAATCGTGGAAGTAAAACTTTAACGCAAGCACCACGACTGGATTATCGCAGTATGGTTTCCGTTGAGGATATGCCAGGACTGTTCGTCAGTTTTGACAGTAAGTATCGTTATGATTAAAATGATGTATTAGTCTGGAAGTTATACATTCTTATCGGAAAGAATAACGATACTAGTCTTAACACATTACAATAAGATAGACTTTCCTTCTCTGACGAACTTTTTTCATTTACGCGATTCCATTACTAGTTGGGCTAATTTTCGTAAGAACTTTGATATAAGAAAAAAACACATACATTTAACGGTAAGAATGGTAAACGGGAACTACGTGTTTCGCACTGCACTCGCTCGTATATGCTAGACGGCTTTTTAGATAATGTTACGTTGCTAATGTATTAGTGTCCCTTTGCATAAACATTGGGCGCTTTTGGATACAAATAAATATCAAAATTGATACGTGCGATTTTAAATCGAAAATATAATAATCTTTCTGTCTTAATATAATGTAAATAAATAGTAACCAAATGCGCTTATTTCATTCTATATTCAAGTAGTTTACGTATTCTATATTTTTGAAGTACGTTTTAAATTATAGTTTTGAAATATGCTCATTTGTCATGTTGGAGTCTATATTAAGTGCGTTACAATTTTATATCCTTCTCCTTTTAATTTAAAAGGGTTATGAGACTGTTATTTATTATATTCATATTATAATAATTTAATAATATAGAACAAAATCATAATGTGATTAGATGGATAATACAAAAAAAAAAAAAAAAGAAAAATAATAGTTATTTCATAATATAATTACAATAACAAATTTCATAGCTAACAATAAATGGTATTTTTAAACAAACTATTTTTGTAAATTTCTCATTGTACAAAATGCTTTTTCATTACATAAAATATTAGGAATGCCAAATTTTCTTTCTTCGATAAGAAACATGATTATCTATTGAGAATCTTGAAACCCTTTGTGCCATCTTATGTGTTTAAGACGATTATGAATTGTTCATTGTATGATCACATAATTGTTATAACAATGTAGTGTTCTTCTAACTTTTCCTATATTTATCTTTTAGAAGATTACTTTTTTATACATTGTTCATATTGATAGTAATATGCATGAATGTATACAGATAGGGAACTTTTCATTAGCACGACGGGTTTCATCATTCATTAGCAACAAATTCATACTAATGCAGTAATGTTACATGTTTTTGTTGTCCCTCTAGTCCAAGCACCTAATTTTCCTGAACTTGAAGGCCTCGGTAGGTTCATACTGTATTAGCTTGCTCTATCCCTATTCTTGTGTTATGACCATCCATTTTTTTTTCTTTTTTTTTTTTTTTTTGTCCTTTTTCTTTAACATTATATTTCAGCTTAATTCTGAATCCTTATTTTCTCCTTATATTACCATGCGAAAGATTCTTTTGTTTGCTAAATTTTAATGACCAACATTATAAATATTTATATTTTTTTACTTTCTTCGATTTGCTGCCTACAGGTGCACACTATATTCAAGAATATATAGGATCACTTACTTTACACTATAATTTATTATCGATGTTGTTTAAATTGTTCTTCTATGCGTGATAATATTATATTTCTCAATTTTCTATTTCAACTCTTTCGATTATCTTGATTTAACTATTGCCCTTTGTATGATATCTTTTTTATATTAAATAATATAAAATTAAAATCACAGTACGTAATGAATTTTTTCTTAAATTTTTTATGATATTAGTTATCGTGTAATAATTGTTATTTTATTGAACCACTTATTACGTACATTTATCACTGGCTGAACGAAATTGAATTTCAAATATCATATATTATTATTGATGTTAAATACAATATTTATACATATTTTGTGCATGAATTTTTTATTATAAATATGATAAAATTTGATTGTAAAATGCTTCTCTTTTTTTCTTTTTTTTTTTTTCTTTTTTCTTTTTTTTATTCAAAAAATATCTAAGCAATTATAAAATTGTCAAATGTTTTTAGTGTGGTATTTCTTATGCAGATATTCAGCTTAATACTGAGAGGACCAGTTGAAATTAATCAGTTTTATTCAATTATGCAGTGTTCATTTTTCTTATAGCTATTTTAAGATAAGACATTAACTTTTTTATTGTACAGAAGAGTGAGGACCTTTCGTGTATATACAAATTCAAAATAACATTAATTTTTTAATTTTAACATTTGAGAGGATTCATTGTAAAATGAAAGTACAATGTTATATCTAAGATAATTATGTACTTTAATATATTACAATGAAATATTTTTCTTCCAATTACACAGAACTGATACCACGACCAGCACGATCTTGTGAAGATCCTCCATTGTATCTGAGACTACGAACTGGTAGACCTAAAGATAAAAAAATACCACGATCTACGCCTATTATGAGTTATGGGAAAAAGAAACTGCGTCCTGAATATTGGTTCAGCGTTCCACGTAATAGGTATGTAACTCTTCTATTCTATAATCTTTGTAATCTATTTAACACATACGACGTATTATGATAAAATGTATTAATATATGATATATGTATTATGATAAAATGTATTATGATAAAATATAAACCATAATATAAACCATAAATGACAATTATAAAATGATGACAAAAAGAAATTCAAAATTATTCTATAATGTTTAATAGAATATTGAAACAAACAATGAATTAAAATAAGACAATTAAAAAAAAAAGAAACAAGAAACACTCATCGAATTAAAAAATGTTTAATAATTAAAATAGAGAAATAAAAAAGGAATAACTCAAAATTATTCTATAATTTTTAATAGGATGATGGAACAAACAATTAATTAAAGTAAGACGATTAAGAACACACGTATCGGATTAAAAAACGTTTAATAATTAAATTCATTAGAGATAAAAAGAAGATATGTTAAATAAATTCAAGTGTGTCACTTATTGCGCCATTGATTCGAACATATTACGCATATGCAAGAGAAATAAGTATAAATACTTACGTAGAACAACCTTCGAAAGTGCATGTGCACGTTTTCTATCGGCAAGTTGATCATGTGACTTTAGTGATGCTCCAATAAGCCGTTAGTTACTCGCAGAGTAAAGTAACGCAAACGTTTGCAAGTTTTCCAGAAGTTTCTCTCTCTGTTCCGTGATCAGTTGACGTTACTATTATAACAGAACAAATATAAAATAAGTGACAATGTATTCTTCGGTAAAATATTAATGATAATCAAATAGAAATCGTTTAGATTGGTAGCGGCCTCTATATATGTTGTAGAAGATCATATTCGATACTCGCTCGGTAATCGAAATGAAATGAAAAGAAATCAAATGTTATAAAGAACTTTATTTTTTTTTTTTTTTTTGACAATTTAGAGGTTATGTTGGTCACGTGACAATACAAGACTGAGAAGGGCGCGATTTTAATATATACTTATATTAATATACTTATCGGGTAATTGTCATTGTCACTAATTTAGTAATTTTAATAATTTTTCTTTAATTCTATTTTCGATCATTTTAAATCAGAAATTGTAAAAGAAATTTCGACTCTTGCTTCATTTTTCTTTTTTCTTTTTTCGTTTTACGCATTACGTTTTGTTCATATCTACGATGCGACAAGAAACGCTTGCGTAAATCGTTTGGAATTTTAATACGCAAAACAAGAGTATATATATATATATATATAAAATAGAATTCAAAATGAGTTGGATGTTGAGTACCATAGGCGGATACGTCGATGCGATTTATAATAATCATGTAAAAGATAAAGTTAGAAGAACGATGCCTTTTATTTACAACAGGTAATTTTATATTAAAATAGTTGATAATTTTTATATATAAAATTCATATAATCGATAATTTAATGATACCAAGTCCAAGTATCAATTAGATTATGATCTATCTAATTACTCGAAGATATAAAAAAAACATTCGTATGTATAAATAAATTTTAAATTATTAAAATTCGTATGATTGACTTAGCTTATGATATAATATTATTGAAAGGATCAATTTGTCGATACAATTAAACTCATTAATTTATATTAAGACATATTTTATCGTCCGTGTAATTAAGATATATATGTATATCTTCTTTCTTCGTAGGGTCGATGATCTTTATAGGTTTATTCACGCGTGGGTGCCTAACCTTTACGGTGAACTCGATGAAAATTATTGGAGGGAACGTGGATATATTCTATCTGACACCGACACAGATTTATCGCCAGAATTGACACCACAGGAATCTGGCGAAAGTGGAGAATCAACTGAGGAGGGAAAGGCACGCAATCAAGATGGCGATGAGATATCAGAATTAACGAGAGAATCCTGGGAGGTGAGTCTTTTTATTCTTATAAATTATTATTATTATATATATATATTTTTTTTTCTTTTAATAACTTAATTTTCCTATCGTAAATTTTATTTATTTATTTATTTTTTTTTTTTTGTCATTTCTCAAATAAATTCAATCAAATATATGATAAAGAAAAAATAAAGAAAATTTTAGCAGTATTATTCGTACGATCCACTTTGTATTTCTTCTATCATATATATATATATATGATATATAAATTTTCGAGAAAATTGTGCTGGATATTGTTACGCGGTACGCAACGTTACAAAGTTTATCATCTTCGCTAATAAATATTCGTTAATTGTTATTTTTAATATTTTTATCATATTTCAATATATCTCGAATTAATTCAAAATGAAATTATCTGTCTATCTATCTATATATACATGTATATTAGAACATAAGTTTATATTCTTTATTAAATACTTTAATACATCGAATGAACGAAAAGCATTCTCTCGAAAAGAAATCGTATCTCTGATCGATTATAACGTTCAACGACTTCAAGTGATTGCTCGTTGACGATATGTATCGCCATAAATATGTAGATTGTGTTTTTCACACTTATTATTATTATTCTTATCCTTATTCTTATGCGCCGGTATTCATTATAATTTAAATTTCTCTCTTATTCAGTCACATTTTTATTTTTTATCGAAAAAAAAAAAAGAAAAAAAAAAAGAAAGAAAGAAAGAAAAATTTTTTTTTATTAAATACATAGATTGTATCATAATCGTCGATGTAATATTTCGAGATCTTTAGCTTTTGTATTATTATTTTAAATCCATTCGAAGATAATTAAAGAAGAGGTTAGTTGTTTCGATCTTACGATCGTCGCATCGATAACGAATGGTTCTGATCTTATCAATAATATTTCGCGAATGAAATTATTAAAAACGACAAGCTTGATCGATTCGCGATTGCATGGGTTATCGGTTTCTCAAAATCTCTTTACTCTTAAGAAAAATTTTTATTGACATTGATTGAGTCATTGGGGATTAGAGGATCAATGAAGATAAAAGATAAAACGTGGGAATTTGTAGAAAAAAAAAGGAGAACAAAATGAGAACAAATAAAAACAAAAAGAAATGATCAGACATTTTCATGAAATTTTTAAATTTGTAATATTTTTCCTATACGTTCTTTTATTGATTCACAAATAAATTCGCAAAATTCCCGTTATATAATTTTCTTGAACATAGTAATCCTCTTTTCATGACGTCTTTTAATTCGATCACAACATGTGTTGAGTCATCTGTCGTAAATACAGATAATATATAATGTACACGTGTAGTATCCCATCCGTGCAACCCGGTCACACGTGGGATCTTTAAATAATTTTAAAAGTATTGTTGTGTTTTCTACGTCCTTGAAGAAGAATGTAAAAGAATACTCGTGTTGTTGTCTTTAGAGAAAAAAAAAAAAGAATCCGAGACGTATCATTATCAACTTACTACAGATAAAGAACATGTACATATTCTCTCTCTCTCTCTCTCTCTCTCTCTCTCTCTCTCTCTCTTTCTCTCTTTTTCTCTCTTTATATTCTTCGATCTGATTTTCTACAATTTCCTACGAAATAATACATTAAATTTTTCTGAATATATTTTTGAATTATTTCAAAGATTGGATTTGCTTCTTTCCCATCTTTTGAAAGAATAACTTACTTAACTTGATAACGTCGATAAAGTCAACTTCTGAATGATCAACGATAGATTTGAAAGCGTTAAATAGTTAAGTAATATAATTTTTCATTTAAATTCGAGAAAAAAAAACCTAATTTATTGATGCGATGATCGATCATGTTTACGTTATCAACTCGATTTAAAATTTGATCGTTTAAAAAAAAATTGAAAACAAAAATAATAATAATAATAATAATAATAATAATAATAATAATAATAATAATTAAAAAAAGAACGAAAAAAGAGAAAAAAATGGTTTCGAAAGAGATTTGTTGATAAAAATGGGCGATTGTATTGGCTAACAGCTGATCAAGGCCCCCTACGTAAAGCTGTACACCATCCTGAAGACATCGAGCACTTCGGCTGATTCCGAACAGGCCCAGGACCCGGAGGTATCGATACCACCCCAATCCCCCAAAGTCCACCATTTTTGATGTTTCATAGTCGATCTGCACCCTTGATTATGCTCGATTTTATCTGTTCGACTTACGCACCCTGTATATATTAAGATATATATAGCACGTTTCATATTCTCTTTAGGCAGCACCGCACTACTACTATTACTACTACTACTACTACTACTACTATTTTATTGCTCGAAGATATTTTTTAACCTATAAACTGCTGTTACTTCCTATTCTCGTTCGAAGAAACAAATCGATTATAAATTAATATATCAATTGAATATCTCCTTTATTGGAAGCAATATAATAATAATATATAACAATATAATATATATATATAATATATACTTATGTTAATATTATAAGTATGTATATATATATATATATACGTGTGTGTGTGTGTGTGTGTGCGTGTGCGCGCATATTTTTTTTTTTTTTACTTCTAACAAAAAATATATACAAGAAATTTAATTTTTAATCAACTTGTATTCTCTCTTTCTCTCTTTTTCTCCCTGTCTTTATCTACGTAGTCTTTTTATCACGTGATACGTGTCACATGAGACTCGCGCGTCTTTCAAACATTTCGGCAGTTAATAGGTTAAATCTCGTGTTCGCTCGAACATGTTTGACCCTCGTTCAATCATTGGTGACATCATCATATACTTTCACATCGCATTCGTTTATTTTTGAAAAAAAAAAGAAAGACGATGAAAATAATCTCGTCGGTTAATTCACTTAAAGAAAACCTTCGATGGTGATCGTTGTTTCTTTAAATAGAATTTACACAGGAATTCTTCTTTACGATGTACGGACGGTAAATTTAAAAGTGATCGCTATGAGTCATGCTATATATATATGTATACATAAATATATCTTTGTTTTGTATTTACGAAAATGAAGATGCATTCTCGATAAAGAAATTTTATTCAATACTTGTCTGGAATATTTCGTTTTTTTTTTTATTACTTTTTTCCGTTTCTTTTGTTTTTTTTCACTTGTTAATTCTCACATAATTAAATCATACTTATCATATAATTCATTTTCAAATCGATTCATTCTTTAAATAACGATCAATGTTAAATGCATGTAAGAAATCGCTTGCTATTTCACGATTCGTCAACCATTCCGTGTGTTTCCTTTGATTAGATATTAGAACGCGTGTATCTCGTGAAGTAGATTTGAATGGGCATGATTGCACGATTAAAAAATTTATATTTTTATCATATCAAAATAATATATTAACTTTTTCCCGTCATAATAATAATAATAATAATAATAATAATAATAATAATAATAATAATAATTAACATGTAGTATCCCTTTGGTCGGATTTATTTCTATTCGTAGGTACAATATGTGACACAATCTTTCATTACTTAGAAATTCTAATCTTAGGGATTATAATAGATTCATCTCTCTCTCTCTCTCTCTCTCTTTCTCGTTTATCTTATATATATATATATATATATATATATATATATATCTTTTATATATATATATATATATATATATATATATATATATATATACGGTGTAATAAAAAAATATGCATGAATGTTTTACACAATAAAATAAACTAATTAAAGGTGTCATTTTCTTAAAAAAATCTTATATTTCGATAGGGAATAGTTAAATATATTCCGAACACATATATAACAAATAAAAAACCTCTTTGAAGTAGTTTTTCTTTTTTCCATTTTTTTTTCTTTTTAATTTTACTTATTTACTTTTAAGGGATACAATTTATCAATTTGATCGTTATTAACTAGGAAAAATAATTAAAAAATCGTTATGATTTTGATACCGATATTTATATCCAGTAACAACCGGTATGATATCGATAATAGTATCACACAAATACGATATATTATTGAAAATATAATACGTATCGATTTTTTTATAATATCTTTTATTGATTTTTCTGTTGCAAACATGATAGATTAAGATACGTTTTTTCTTTTTCTTTTTTTCTGAACAATTAAAATCAACAAAAATATATTTAAGAATAATACTTTTATATTTTCAATTAGTATTAATATATCGTTAATATTAAATTATATAATTAGATAAATTATATCGTAATGGTACGAATTTTTCATATGAGAAATATCGTAAAATAAGAAATTTTGTCCATTATTCGGTAAATATGATATTAAGAAGTTTTCCAAAAAGAAAAAGATAGAAAACGAAATGTACGTCGTAAAACGGTATTATAAGCTCTCTGTGTCTCTCATAAAACATTTGTGTCCTCCGTGCTAAACGGTCATTAGGATTATTCTTCAGCCGTAACAAGTACTATACAATAATAATAATTATTTAAAAAAAAAAATATGAATGTTACGATCGTTAAAATTAATTCGTCTGGAATTGTAACATTTCTATATTATTATATTCTATAATATATTTTTTTCTTATTATATTCTTTATTTGAATATAATTGTATGGTAATTCACGACTAGTGATGGCCCATTGTTTTTTTTTTTTAAGTTTTAGTGCATCGTCAATTTAAACGATATTCAAAGAAAAAATAAATAAATATATATATTATTTATTTACAAAATAAATAAATAAATAAATATATATATATATATGTATTTGTAACAGTAGATACATGAATAATTGTAATAAAATAATTTTAGATTTTTGTAAGAGAAAAGGAAAAGAAAAGAAAATTGTTTCCCCCCATGAAAGAAACCATTTCACCGGATGAGAGATATTTGACCCATGACTCAAGGGTGTTTAGATCCAAATAAAAAAACAGGGCGAGGGGCATTTGAACATAATAAGAAGAAAAATTATTTCTTCTGCTCGCATAAAATTTCTCTGCGGAAATTGCATAAATTGAAAAGAAAAAAAGAAAAAAAAAGAAAGATTAAACACCTTTTCATGAAATCAATTGGTGAATTATTCACACATCATATTCAGTCATCTTGTTTCAATATATTTGCTGTACATTCAGCATTATCTTTTCTTTTTTTTTTTTCCTCAAAATTTTCTACAAACTCTTGTAAAAATTGTACATGATTTGGATTTGATTGAATTTTTAATAGATTTTTTGTTAAATATGTTCATCCGAAACAGTTTTCCGTACATTTTTTAATTCTTCGAATTACTTAGACTTGACCAACGTACCGAGGAATTAAATTTAATTCAGCATTGTGTATAGCTTATTTGTCACGGGAATATTTTTATTAATTACTTGCGAACAATCAGATGAGATTGGTTCTGGTTATTTATTTATTTTTTTTTATTCTTAAGTTAAACGAGTTACACGATGTTTCGGAATTTGTTGTTTTTTATTAAAAAAAAAAAAAAGGAAAAAAAAAGAAGCACATAATGAGACCTTTGTTATTAAAATTGATTAATATCAAGAATAAAAATTCACAATACCCGTAAACAGTCAGATTTGTGTCATAACAACGTAACAATGTGCAATTTTACGATGGGTGATGATAGGATGGTGTAGGGTCAGGTCAACTATTATCGAAAAAAACCGAGTCATTTATCAGGAAATAATGAATTCACTCTTCCTTAGGGTGTGATGATTCGTTTATTTTTTTCTTCTTTTTCTTTTTTCCATAATTTTATAACAATATTTTATCACACGATTATAAACGTTTCTTTTAAATATTATATTAATGCACTGTATTTAAAATGAAGTAATTATTTTTTGTTGAAGATTGTTAGAAAATTATGATTTAAAAAGAACAAGCAGAAAATCTTTTCGAAATTGTTTATCTCATTTAATTTATATACTTCGAAGTATAATTTATCGATACGATCGTGAATTAATTCAATGAAATGAGTTTTACGGTAAAAATAAAAATTTAGAAACAATTTCGTTCGTTTAAGTTCGTATGTATTTTCAATAATACTTGATCTGACGAAATTCTGAATATTTAAAGATAATCTGTGATTCGTTATTGAAAATTTAACGAGCTTTGCGAAATGTTTTTAGGATGTCATTGCTTTGAATCAAATTTAATTTTGATTTAATGAATGAGTCATTTTTTTTCTCATTATACAATCATTATTTCTCAAATATAGATACGCGTATATCGAACTATATAAATATATACATATGTTGTAATTTAAATATAATTTTTCTCGTTTTTTTTATATACATACATATCTGTATAAAAATAGAAATAAAAAAGAAATTAAAAAAAAAAAAAAAAAAAAACAAGAAAAGAAGATAAAAGAAAGAAAGAAACCATAAATACTAAAAACATGTGTATATATTATATATTATACATATAAACCATATAAACTATATTTACTTATATTATACGTAATATAAATAATAATATAATATAAATTATATTATATTATATTATATTATATTATAATATATATATACTATAATATAATGTGTATTGTCAATAAAACGTGTGTGTGTGTGTGTATATGTATATATGTATGTATATGTATATATATATATATATATATATATATATATATATATATATATATACACGTTTTATTGACGATACATATTTAATATCTATATAATATTAATTGAATCATTAATAATATATAGTTAAATAATTTTAATTTATTTTCCATGATATAAAACAAAAATAAAGAAGTTCGTATTAGTGTGTTATTATCTGAAATTCGTATAATAAAATAACCAGTGGGTGGACCTTGCTAAGGTCGTTGCACTATGTCGTCCCACAAGGCTTGCATTTTATTTATTACATCGCCTTAAGCAACGACGTATGAACTACGGCGATTAATATAATTCGTTATTTTCTTCCTACGTAATTCTCGTGAAATAAAAAGGTAATAAAAAATAAAAAAATAAATAAAAAAAGTTGAGATTTCGACAATCAAAGCAATATTTCATTTTACATATTGATTATATAAGAAGGATAAATGCGATAAAAAGAATATATTCGTTGACGCTCTAAACAAGATATGTATTTTTTTTTTTTATGATGTGTGTCTGTTCCTTTTTTTTTTTTTTTGTTTTATTTATTTTCTTTTTTTTTCTGTTCGATAAAATGAATATTTGTACGAGATATCTCGCTCGTTTTATGAAAATATTATGATAGAAAATACATCGAGAAAGGAGAAAAATTTTTTAAATCTTGTAATAATTTTAGAAAAAAATTTTTGTCGATTATTCGAATCAGATGACCGTGAAAATGATCAAAGTAGATTAGTATAAAAACAGATTGATCTAATCACAATATAAACGAGGAATTTTTGTTTAAAATATTGCTAGTCCATGTTTGTTTATTACGTGAAGAAGGAAAAAGATTATAAATATATTATAAATATATTATTAAATGTAAAAAAATTATTGATTGTGTGAAAGATATTTTTCAGAATACTATTACAATAAGTTTCATGAAAAGGATATATATGTATATCCTTATAAATTTATAATTAAGTAAAAGATAGTATTACTAAATTTTATTCGTATTTTAATCTTTTCATTTGACTTCGCGCGAAGTTACAATTTATTTTGATGCAAATGGACTTAGTCTTTTTTAAAAATATACGTTAATATCCACGTAAGAAATTTCTTATGACTAATTCATGAAGATATTGTATTGAAATTTGTTATTATATATATATATATATATATATGAGATATAATCCATCTCTAGTTGAAACTAGCTTTAACTTTTTTTTTTTTTTTTTTTTTTTTTTTTCCATTATATTTAAATTTATACTGCCTTAAAAAAAATAGTCCCTGATAGTTTACTTGGCAAGACAAAATCATTCTCAATTTTGTCTTGCACTTTGTAATTATAAATATAAAGAAAAAAGAGAAATTCATCCGTAACTCATTTAATTTATTTTTTATTTCATGTATATACATATATATATTATATTTCGTATATTAATATATATGTATATATTTATTTGTTTATTTATTTTTCATAGTAGAATTTATATTACTTGAAAAAAGAAATGATAAATTTAATATTTACTGAATTTCTGACTTTGCTCATTTTCAAAAAATTATCATCGAATCTTTTATTTCATTTTTTATTTTTATTTTTTTTTAAAGATTTTCACGAAAAACCACTGAAACGCATACCTATCGAATTAGATCGAATGATCGAAAAAATGAAATTGAGAGAGAGAGAGAGAGAGAGAGAGAGAGAGAGAGAGAGAGAGAGAGAGAGAGAGAGAGAAAAGATTTATCTCGTTTTAAACGTACGAAGAAACGTTGGCTAATTTTTCCATCTCGGAATTCTGTCCCACGTCAATTCGAGGACACTTAGCGTTCTAAATTTTCAACCTTCGTACGCGAAGCATTCACTCGGCTTGCTGCCAAAATTCCTCATTCATTTTATCACCCCCAAAGACGTATTTTATTTCGTCGAAAAGAAAAACT